>NC_039251.1:18356346-18629095 GCF_003368295.1 Carassius auratus | reverse complement strand
TAGAGTACATTACTGAAATAGGGCACGACAACAGGCACCTGTTCAAGTCCTCTATAATCTTCGTCAGATTGACTCTTACCTCCCTCCTCCTATACAATGCCATGAAGATGAGAGAGATCTAGAGGCATTTTCCCCCTTTCTATATCATTATCCAATCATTTCTCATGTGTCTGTGATCCTCCTGGATGCAAACAGATGCACTTTGCAGATGGTGAAATGACAGAGTTTTGGAGACGCAGCTAAAACTGGACTCTCAGTGAAGAGTTGTGTCCTGTCCATTTGAAAAAAGTGCTTGGTCAAATTACTTTTAATATGATTTAAAACAGTATATTTAGTATATGTTTATGATGTATTTTGCTTTTTGACCCTGACAACAACACAACTGACTCATTCAAGGCCCAGAAACTACTGATGTCACATGGACTATTTTAATGATGTCCTTAGTACCTTTGTGGGCTGGGAACATTTCAGTTGCTTTGGTGTCTATGCAGGGTCAGAAAGCTATCAGATTTCATCAAAAAATAACTTAATTTGTGTTAAAAAGATGAACAACCGTCTTGTGGGTTTGGAACGACATGAGGGTGAGTAATTAATGACAGTATTTTCATCTTGGCTGAACTGTCTCTTTAAGGGACATAAATAGGATAATTTGCTAATTTAGTTGTCATAGCACAAAATGTAAAATTAATTATATTAAATAACCCACTACCGGGTAAGATGTCCTCCTATCTGGGACAAGAATCCCCCCAGGTAAACTATTATAGAATGTAGAATATCATTCTTATTAATATTTATATATATTATTATAGTGTAATTAATGTAATATGCTAAATCAGTTATTCTATTCAAAATTGTTTTGACAATTTGGTTGAATAACTAAATAATGATAGACAAGTCAAAGAGATTATTTGAAAGGTAAAATAATTATAAATGTATATACTTATATACAAGCATATGGATATTTACATATTTAATTGTCCATATTTATTTGAAGATATGTCTTATAATTGATGAAATGTACATCTAATTAATGGAATTACTGAAAAATTATAATAAGTATTAAACTTAAAAAACTATAACACTTGTACCAACATGCCACTCAAGGGTTTCTGTGGTAATTCTGTGGGTGCATCTTACTTCAAAATTATATTTGGAGAATGTGCTGCTAAATTTAGCAAGGATTCACAGTTTGTTCTGGCAACACTTTGTTCTGTTACAGTATCAGACAGGCAGCATGTGTGTCAGACTGTGAACATTATCTGCCTACCACAGTATCAGAGCACAATCCCATCAGTAGGCTGGTGTAAGGGCCTGTTTAAACAGCTGATGGGAAATAATCCTCTCAGATCCTGCCCTTTGCAGTGTTTACAAGCGTGCGTTGTGTGTTAGCGTGTGCACGTGCCTGTAAATGAGGCTGTGTTTACCTACACCGGCCCCGTCGTTCTTTCCCGGTTAAGTTACAGGTTTGATGGACTGATTTCACTTCTCCTTCCCCTCCCTACAACCCTCCACCCATCCACTCCCCCTCCTCCTCCACCCCCCCCCACTCCTGTCTCTTCATTCTCTCTTTTCTTTAGAAAGAGCGAGAGGAGATGAGTGGAGCAGAGCGAGCCATTGTGTGTCAATCACAGTGTGTGTCATGGTCTCTCCCCTTTCTGGTGATTAGCTCTCTTAGAGCAGCTCCTCCGTATCTTCCCAACAAATGCATCCAGTCTGCAGCCAGCCAGCGAGGCCTTGAGCATGAGCAGTACACACACACATACACACACACACAATCCAATTACTCACCTTTTTGTCACACCCAGCTAACACCACACAACACACTAACCGTACTATAAATTATGTTACTGTGCAGTTCTCCCACCATGACCACAGAACGGACAAAAATGTTACTGCAAGGAATATCATGCAGTGTTACAGCTGATAATGTGCACTTTAACACTCCAGGGTCATTCATACAGAACACAGTTCACCAAATAATCCTTGCACTCCCATAGCACACTCTTAAAAATACTTTTTCTATTTTATTTTTTATTATTGATATTGATGGGTTCATGAAGAACATTATTGGAACCTTTCTATTGCACAAAATGTTTTATATTTGTAAAAAGTTTTTTCACACTAAGGTTCTATTAAGAACTGTTCACTGAAAGTTCTTTTGAGAATCAGAAGTGGTTCTTCTATGGAACCTCACTTTTTGAACCTTTATTTTTAAGAGTGTAGCACAATCCTATGAGTACTATATGAAATTACTCCACTTGTTTAAATGTGAGGTAAGTCCACTCGTAAAGCCGCTTAGAGATCAAGGCGGCCTGACTCCAGCAGATACTCCTAGAACAGCAGGATAAGATGCTGGGGAGGTGATGGAGACAGTGAAATCGGTCTGTGTCTGTGGCTTCTGCCTTTGTGCTCTCTGTCAGTGAAACTTCAACATATACTTTGGTAGTGGGCAGCTGGAACGTTTCCTGCTTCACAGCAGGAAGTCTGGAAACAGGAGTCATCTAAATGTTCTGTTGTTTTGGTGTCGTTCCTGAGGATGTAATGAAAAAATTCTTAGCAAGTATTCATCTTGTCGCTTTTTGTTTCAGAGTTGTGGTGCATCGAGATCAGAGAAGCGTGAAAAATGGGTAGTGATTCTTCTTGAAAGTTTTTTTTTTTTGTCCTGCAATCAGATCATAATACTCGTAGTCACCCAATCAGATTTGATGCAGTTCTTGTCCACTAAATAGTACTTTGCAAATAGAAGTAAAGACAGGTTTATTTTAGCATTTGAGAATACAGCTCATCTTTCCTCCAGCGTTGAGGGCTGTTTGAATGAAAGACAACAGAAATGGAGTTCAGCTCAAGAAAGAGGTCAAGAACAGCTATTTTCTGTCTGTTCACAACATCTCTTTGTTCTTGAACAGATTAACCTTCCACTGCACTACATTATATATATATATATATATTAGGTGATTATCATAATATTTTTAGAGTACACCATGTAAGAAAATATATATGTATATATATTTAGAAATGAAGCAAGACTGTTGTTGTCCTATAAAGATTAAAAAATGGGGGATACAATAACAGTTTCAGGCTGTTGCAGAACTTTTAATTGTTTAATGCAATTTAAACCCTGATATGATTGCTGTTTTCAACTTAGTGGAGCGTGAGTTTGGCTGATGTTTTTAGGTTAGAGTTAATCTATACAGTAATCATGACCTGGGGCTTGAATTCCCACGCCAGCTGTGGTGCCCATCTTACCAATAACTGAACAGCAGAAAATCTGCTTTTGTTTTCCAGATGATCTATATCTTAGATGCAGCAACGAGAGAAGATTATGAGGAGAAGAACACAACATGGCACATGAAAAAGAATTACAAATGAATATTAGCATTTTAATTGCAGTTCAGGGAAAAAATGACTTTGATTGGATATTTTGAAGTTTGGCAAATGCAAAGAGTTTAATAAACATGTTTTATTTTTTTTTATTTTTTAAGAAAAGCAATCCCATAATTTAAAAAATATATAACATTATATAATTTATATAATTAAAAATCAGTTTGTATAAACGGTTAAGGTGATAATCATGTGTTTCAGTAATTGTATCTAACGAATTTATTTCACTTCCTTGGGAGACCGTCGCTGATTTTGACATTTTATAATTTTTATTATAGGCCTATTCCAATGCATCTTAGAAAAATAGTATTTAAAAAATAAACCTGCTTTTAGGTCCACTTCAGTGCATTTCAATTGATTTGCTTTTCTGGTAATTATTTGTAATATTTCTTCTGAATCAGATCAAAGGGAACAAGTGTTTTATATTAAATACTGAGTTTGGCCATTTATTTATTTATTTTTATTATTATTAATGGCCGATTTATTCTTCTCTCCTAAATCCGTTAAACTGTACCCCATAATTTGTGTGAAATGGGCTAATGAATCAAATATCTCAGATAAATGAAAGGTGCATCGGTAGTCGCTCGCTCTCAGGAGTGAGCACCTGGTAAAAGTGATCGCGCGCCCGCGGAAATGACAGGCGCGCGGATGAGCTCGCGCTTGCGGTGGGATGCTAGTGATGGAGCGGCTGCTGCTGCCGACACTGGAAGATTAGCGGTGAGCTGCACTTTCAGTACACGCCGGTAATTTGGGTAATTTTATTGCAGGGTTTGTCTATCCTAAAATTACGGCGCCAGTGTCTTTGTGTGCGCTGTAATTTCCCTGTTTCCCTCGCCGTGATTGAAGTGAAATGGAGGCTACCGGCGCCCGTGTTTTTTCTCAGAGAATAGCTGCTGCTTCTCACAGTTTCCCCCTTTCCTCTTCTGCCTCTCCACCTTAATTCATTCACCTCTCACCTCTTTTCAAGTGAGAAATAGAGAGTGAGTGCAAGTGTGTGTTACTTCGGAGGAGAAAACCAAACCCCTCTGCGTTCCCCCCTATTGCTGTCTACTAATATAATCATTTATCATTTAATTGGTTATTTCTTAAATAGTTTTAGCCATTGTGGCTAGATTCGAGCTGAATAGTTTATTTATTTATTTTTATTTAGCATCATTCATAATGGCAGTCTGAAGGCCGTTGTCTTTTAACTTCATTGGGTGCTTTTTGGAGAACAGACAGGCTGGCTATGAAACAAGAGACCCACTTTGTAAAGCCATTATTAAAATACAGCTATTACAAGAAACTCAGAATCAGTCAGTTAGCATTGCTTAATGTTTTGCAGAAGACAATTTTTTTTTTTGCAAAGAGGTGTTATTTAGCGTGGCTAAAATATAACAAACGTTCCTTAGCCTAATTTAACATTTTTAAACTATATAGAAAATTTAGTTTGAGCATTGTGTCACATGCTGTAGTAACTGAAAAAAAAACAAAAAAAAAAAAATAACCTGCCCATATCATACAACTAATTTTAAAATAAATTAATAATTAATTTAACAAGCAAATTATCTAATTTAATTACAGAAATTTACTTTGAATGTGTATATCCAAAATGTTTCTCTTTGCATTTTTTTCTAATGCTGCCTCTACTGGAATGTGATATTTTTCTATACTATTTGTATTATTATTTTTTATTTAAAGCCTGAGCCTGACATTAATGTTTATAATGTAGTGCAATAACTATTGTACTTTTAATCTGTTTTTGACAGCAAGGTTTAGTGTATTTTTTTTCTTTTTTTCTTTAGATTTGTGCAAATTGATTTAGTGTCATTGTCTAATCTAGTTAAACATTACATGCCCGGCGGCTGTATTCTGTGGATTTTGCGATGACGTGGAGTCTGGGACCATGAATAGTGAAAGCATATGGCAGGTTCTCTTGTAGCAAATAATGGTATAGGCCTACATTTTGTCCTGATTGTGGCCAAACTGTTAAATCCTGTTCAGGGTTTGAAAAGAGGTCTGTGACAAAATGCTCTGTTCTTTACCATGGAGACCCGGGTAGCACACTCTCCGTTTCTTTGGTAACCGAGGCCTTTCTCCGTAGCGACAGCAGTTGAGCTCCCAGGGAGAGACAAAGGAGCGACCAGCACTGGTAATTTCTTATCTGGAAAAACCCCATTAGTGCCTGAGTTTAACTGGAGCCCACTCAAATGTAAGGAGAAATTATTGGCATGCAGCCCTGCTGATGGGTAGGAGGAGGGATGGAGGGGCTTGTTAGGCCCTCTGTTTGTGTGTGTGTGTGTGTGTGTGTGTGTATGGGTTGGGGTGGCCTCTTGTCCCCTCCTTAGTTATATCAAAAACATACTCTTGCAAGTTGCTACTCTATCACAAACATGCTGTACAGAGAGCTTTAAAAATGTTTGCACTCATTTTATTCTGTGCTGTATGAGAAGAATATTTTGTTGCATCTGTCTAAAAACAGATAAACAGAAACTAAATAAGATTAATGCACAACCTTTTTAAGATATAGGTATAGATATACTGTAGATGTAAATGACTTTGTTTGTTTCAGCTGTGAGGTTTTAAAATTCAGATTTTGTTCTTAATTTCTTAAGATTCACCTCTGTTTTTTTCTTTTCTTTATCTAGATTATGGAGGAATGAAGTTAAAATTATTTGTGGACAATTTTTAACAGGCACCCCTTAAAGCTGTGATTAAGTAAGAAGAGAAAATCAGAAAAGAGGGATGAAGTCACGTGACCATAGTAAAGAGTGATATTAACTTCTCTCCATTTCCCCCCTGAAATCCAGTGACCTCTCTTGTTGAAATGGCACAGCCCGCCCTTCTCTTGTCGCTGTGCACCGATGTGACATTTGACAGAATCGTTTGGAGAATATCTCTTTTTCATTTCGTCTGCCATTCTCTCGTCTTTTTTCCTCTCCCTCTCTCTTCTTCCATCTTGCAGAATACACATATTCAGAGGCAGAGTTGTACAAACAGAGCATTTAGGATCAAGTAGCCATTAGTTGCTTTGAAAGGATAGATGGGAGACAGGCCTGGGTGGCCAGAAAACATCTTCACTCTCTTATTGTTATTTCACTCTTAATAGACTTAATAGAGCTTTCTGGAGAGAGCAAAATCTTTTCTGTATTTCAAGAATGCTCACTTAAATTCCTCACTGTTTTAAAATACAAAATAGTGTATAAAGCTTGCTTGGTTATAGAGGAGTAAGTATTATATGTAATATTATATTTATTTAGATAAAATAGCTTAGCCATGATACTGCATTACATTCGACTTTGTGTGTTTACTGTAGGTAGCTGGCATGCAGAATTGTGTCTATGGACCTTTTTGATTGACATAAAGATTTGAGGTTCAGTCCATATGGATATGTTAGGGAAAGTGTGCATTTTAGTTGATGTAACTGGTCTTAATTTTTCTTAATTTTTAATTCTTTTTATTTTTATTTTATAGATATTAGTTCACACCAATATTTATATTTTTTGTTTAGAACTGCTAGTTATTGTTTGGGTCAGTGCAGCATTACTGAAAATCTTGTACATCATTTTTCTTTATGCCTTGCACATTTTTCAAATGTAAAAATTCTGCTGATTTACGTTTATTAATTTTAGCATTTTGTCAGCTAAATAATGCTATCTTGCTGCTGTATGAGTTTTTATTGAAATAGCAAAACTGATGGGATTGTTTGGAAAGCAGTAGTAAGCCATGATTTTCCAGAAGAAGTGTGTTTATGAAAATATCAAGTTACATTATAGCTGTATGTATAGATAAATAAAAAAAAATCTAAATTGATAATTCTTTTGTGTTGGAGCCACTCAAAATGAGATGGAGTAAAGCATTTGACATTGTATTAAATGTAAATTTCTCCTTTTCTGATGTGTAAAGTGATATGCACAGTGAAACATGTTTTATTTTATTTCTGCAATATATATAGCAGATATTGCTGGATGTAATAGCTAAATGGTGCTGAAAGCATCGTACCGTTACCCCTCTTCTCCTCCCTCCCCGTTACCTCCACCTCCTCATTGCCACCCCCAAATTTCCCAAAGTGTATCATTGCCCAGTCTTATCAAAGTCTCACAACCCCTCTCATTAATATGTAGTCCAGACTGCTGACTCCAATGCATCATTGTCTAGCTGTAGAAGGCGGGCTAATCACTCAGCTCCTATCAGCAGGCGGACAGAAGGCAAGCAATCATGTCTGTCAGCCAGCAGGGAATCATGGGAGATCAGGAGAGGTTAAACAAGGCTGACAGACGTGATAATGACGACTCGGTAATAAATTAAGATGTGACGACGATAAAGAGGAGAACCGGCCAGAAAAGAAAAAGAACAACCTTGTGCCATCTCCAAACCCAAGAGCTCCGTTTCGCTTCGTTTGTATGAGTTTGTTGCACCATCATCATTTTTGGTGGGGTGCTGAATGAGGCCGTCCCAAATCAGGACAGACATCTGATGATATGTCCAGCAAGTTTGCACTATCTGACAGGAGTTTCCAGTTTGACAAGAGATGGAATTGGAATTAGAGAAGGAGGCAGAGGGGTTAAGAAAAGAAAGGGCGCAGTAATATGCTGTAATGAGTTGGGGACCATTTTGATTGCCAGTAGTCCAGTCAAGCCGCTATCTTCCTCTTAGATATAGAGGTAGGCAGCTGCGACTTCTTCTTCCCTATGGAGGAGATGGACTCTTATCTGATGGGAAGTTTTTTCCAGTATATCTGTGTAATTCCAGATAAAGCGGATACAGAACTGACATTTTCCTTCTGTAGCGTGAGAGATTAGCATTGCAGGACCTTTAGTGAAAGCTGACAGGGAATTAGGAAAAGCCGGGGAAAAGTAATCCATCCTTTATTTTCTTTTGTTGTGTGATAGTCTGTTTGATCATAGCTGTGAGTACATGTGCGCTATATGAGATGCCTCTCTGTAATTGATAAGCTTCCTGAGGTGGAGCGGATTTTGCTTCAAGGATGATTGCATCACTCTGAGCGCTGTAGCTCTCTGTTCTCTCGCTCTCTTATTTATGAAATCTCCATTGTGTTTGTGTCTCCGTTTGTCTTAGCGCCTCTGTTTATTTGTGTGTGTCAGAGGTTATTCCCATTTCCTGTACTTCAAACTCTGTCTCAGCTGGGGTCAAAGGTTAAAGGGACAGCGCTGTGTTTCACGCCCCTCTCATCCTCCATTTGACAGTAAGTACTCTCAGCTCGCTCTTCCGCACCACCACACCTCTCTCTCACACACACTACAACTGACACGAGCGCTCGGCCACTCAAATGCACACACAAACAAACACACATAGTTTTACCTATTGAAGGGGGCCTTCTCGGGCTGAAATTAACATAATTTGGCAGTTTTCAGTCGTTCGCCCCTCTGGTGGAGATCTGTTTCTCTTCAATATTTCTTCTCTATTTTTCACATCAGTGTTGCATGAAGTCTTTTTTCTCCTCAGTGATAGTTAGCTGCTGTTTGAGCAGATTCCACGAAAAGAATAATCTCTGGAATGCATTTTTTTTTTCACCAGAGAGAGAAAAGAAAAGGAATCTCAGAAAATGAAAACTGGTCAAACTCAATGTCCCCTTTCTAGTTATTGGATTAATGATTTTTTGATTCTATTATATCAACTGTGAGTGAGAGAGAAAGAGGGATGAATTGATGGAGAGAGAGAGAGAGAGAGAGAGAGAGAGAGAGAGAGAGAGAGAGAGAGAGAGTGCTTATGGAGGCAGAGATATGCTGCTGTTGTTAATTTTTAAATTTCTGGTTAAGGCAGCAATTGTGGTCAAGATACTTAATTGTGCTGTTATGGAGGGAAAAACTGCATAATGTTAAAAACATCTAGATAGATTCAGAAGGAAATTAAAAATGGAAAGAGCCCAGAAACCTCCCACAATACCAGGTTTCCATTCTTTAAAGGAAACGGCAAGAGCACTCAATAAATAAATAATTAATCAACCAACCATAATTTTACGAAGCTACGAGAATACTTTTTGTGCACAAAAGAACAATACATAACAACTTTATTTAACAATTTGTCTCCTCCTTGTCACCTTAGTGCCATTTTGGAGAGTGTTCACTGAACGCAAACAGTGTATGTTGTTCTGTGTCAGCCGAAATCACACGGATACGTTGTGTTACGTCCAAATCAAAGCATAAACAACGTAGAAAATGTAGCCGCATAGCGCAATTGACACAGAAAAGTACACGCTGTATGCGTTCAGTGGATACACTCCAAAATGTTGCTAGGGTTACACGGAGGAGACAAATTGTTGAATAACGTTATTTATTTTTCTTTTGTGCACAAAAAGTATTCTGGTAGCTTCATAAAATTATAGTTAACCCCTTATATCACAATTATTTGACTGATTTCCTTGCTACCTTTCTGAACGTTGATCGTGTAAGAACCCTTGCTGTCTATGATGGGAGGGTCAGAGAGCTGTTAGAATTAATCAAAAAATCTTAATTTGTGTTCTGAAAATGAACGGAGGTTTTAGGGGCTTGGAACTACACGAGGGTGAGTAATTAATGACAGAATTTTCATTTTTGGGTGAACTTAACCTTAAAACTTTGTGCTTACCCTGAAATTGCTCTAATTTGAATCCATTTTTAAAATCTGGTCTGCCTGTTCATTGTGGATTTATGTAATAACCATCAGTGCAGCACCAAAGCGCTAGCTTTTATATTATACTTGACAAATCGCATGATAATATATTAAATGGCATGGCTTCAAATGTAATTAATTTGTGTGAATGCACAGTTTATTTAAAATAACATTTATCTTAATTATAAATGTTTTGTCATGAAGTAAATCTATTAATTAAAACCATATTAAGTCAATAGAGTAATAGTACTCTCACAACCTTTTTGTTCAGACAGTGAAATTAATTAGCAGTTTTAGAAACTCCAAATGTCTTTTCTGGTTCACTGAGCCGATCAGCCCAGGCCTTGCTTAATGGAAGAGTTATCTATGAACTGGAATGTCAACTAAGCATCTTCATTGCAGTAATGATTTTAGCACAGAAGAGGTTATTAATTGAATATAATTGAGTGCATAACTTAAAGTATTAACTAAGAAGTGTACAGACGCAAGTGTAGCTGCATGTTTCAGATCATTCAACAACTTTTAGTTGATTTCTCCTGCCAAGCAAATCTGCCCCTTCTTTTGGGTAACAATTATGGATACTACACTTATGCCATTTTTGTAAGCATTAGCAGAGCCTACATTTAAAACAAATTTGGGCGAGATGTAAAGATATGATGTGGCAGGTCAGGGTTCCATAGCTACTGTAAATTTGATTTAGAAGTAAAGACATAGGTAGCAATTTTTAAGTAACAGGTGACCGTTTAGGTTATCTTTTTATTCAGGCTTTCCAGCTTTTCAAATTGTAATAGCAGTTCCTCACCCCCGTTTGAAGACAACAAAACAGGGAGTACAATTGTGTGATTTTGATTGAGATTAAACTCTGATCCAGTAGCCTCTAGCTAAGGTGAAGCCCACCTGGCATATTGAAGGGTGGAATTTGAATACTAATTAAGCACATTTTGTTATTATATATATTTACATTTATTCATTTAGCAGATGCTTTTATTCAAAGTGGCTTACAAATCAGGACAGTGGAAGCAATCAAAAACAACAAAAAGAGCAATGATATATAAGTGCTATAATAAATAAGTGTTATTATAAATAAGTATATATATAATTATTATATATAAGTGTTATTAATAAGTATATATATAATTATTATATATAAGTGTTATTATGAATCTAAAGAGGTTTCTTCAGAAAATGGTTATAATTTCACATATATCTCAGGCAGATTCATAACCCAATTTCACATCTCTGGTTTGAAAACTAAATTGTTTTGGTGACAGGTAAATGATCTCCCTGGAAAATGGAGGAGGCTGGAACTATACTCTCATTCTTGCGAAATAATCAAGGAACTTTGCTGCCGTACCATGGTAGTAGCAAGTGCAATGATATTACGCAGTGCCTGACAATAGCCCCCAGCAGCTCTGCTGTTGCTGTAGTCTCGCATAGCCAAACCTTTAAACTGACAGCTGAAGGTCTAGAATCTAAGGCAGCTTTCATTGGCTAAGGCCCGCCCATGAGGCCGTTTGACTGACATGTCAAACAACCAATCACAGTTTGTTTCATTCAGCATTACGTTTCGGGGGGTGAAAATGTCGCCACAATAACAGTGTAAAACTGTTGGACGTATTTTAAAGATTCTATGCCATGAACTTTATATATTTGACATATATTTGAATATATAGTTGATCATGATAAGTGCTAGTCATCACAGTAAACTTGACGGCTTTCTTCTTTCATGAGAGGGTTTGGCGACCACAGCATTTTTGTTTCCAGGTGGATCGTTTAAGAATGCAACCCACACAACTCCCGGAAATCCTGTGTAATGAAACCAATCCGATGTCAACTTCGACACTCCTGAAGTTTTCCTGAAGTACTTCAAAATCAATCCTAAATGTAACTGGAAGCCAGTGTAAGGACCTGAGGACTGGTGTGATATTCTCAGATTTTCTGGTTCTAGTCAGAATCCAAGCAGCAGCGTTCTGGATTAGCTGCAGCTTTCTAATATCTTGTTTTCTAATGTCTTCTTGTGAAGGCCTGTGAGGAGACCATTACAATAGTCCACCCTGCTGGTGATAAAGGCATGAACAAGTTTCTCCAAGTCTTGACTGGAAACAAAACATCTAATTCTTGCTATGTTTTTTAGATGATACAGTAGTATGCAGACTTAGTTACTGCTTAGACATGACTACTGAAACTAAGGTCTGTCTCCAGAATCACACCAAGATTCCTGACTTGATATTTAGTTGTTAGACTCCCAGAGTCAAGATATGCATTCACCTTGACAACTTCATCTTTGTTTCCAAATGCAATAAAAATTCTGGCATATCCAACTGTTCATTTCATCAATACAATGGCAGAGGGAGTCAATGGGGCTGTAGTCATTTGGAGATAAGGCTAGGTAAATCTGGGTATTATTAGCATAGCTGTGATAGGTAATTTGGTTCTTTCTCATTATTTGACTTAATGGGAGCATGTACAGCCTAAACAAGAGCAGTGCAAGAATTGAGCCTTGTGGGACTCCGCATGTCATGGACGTCCACTTAGACTTATGCTCTCCCAGACTCACATAATAACCTCTCCCTTCTAAGTATGACCTGAACTATTTGATTATTATCCCAGAAAGCCCGACCCAGTTTTCCAGTCTCTCTAGTAGTATGTTATGATCAACAGTGTCAATGTAGCACTTAGATCTTGTAGTACCAGCACTGATATTTAGCAGAATCAGAATTTAAGCAAATACTGTATAATTTATAATCTTAATGACCACTGTCTCTGTACTGTGATGTGGTCAGAAACCAGACTGAAAATTGTTCAGGTATCCATTTGAGTTTAAGTATTTGTTCAGCTGATTAAAGACTACCTTTTCAATAATCTTGCCTATAAAAGGAAGATTTGATTTCTCTTTTTCAGAAGGGGTTTAACAACTGCAGTTTTCAGGGAGTTTGTAAAAGTCCCAGAAAGAGATCTGCTTCTAAACAGTTTAGCACGCTTTTGAAAAAAATATGTGAAAAGTGTGTCAAGATAACAGGTTGACGATTCAAGGTGCTGACTATTTCTTCCAAAATTTTTCTATCAATTTCTTCAAAAGCAGACAAAGTGTCTTCTTTTTGATATTGCGGTCGAATCTGTCTGATCTCTGTATAACTTGAGGATGTGCTAATCACCTTTCTGATATTATTGATCTTCTCAGAAAACAAGGAAGCAAACTCAGCATTTCACTGGGAATCTGACTTGTGGGGTTTGTCAGTCTCTCGACAGTAGCAAAAAAGAGTGTTATTTAAGTTTATGAGGTTTGAAAAAAAGTTCTGTCTAGCCGTGGCTAGTCTTTATAGATGCTAAAGTGAATTTTTAAAGTTTCATATTCCACCACATCCAACCATCTTTTCTGCACTGTCTTTTCATACTCTGAACTGCTGTTGGAACGGGACAGTCACAAGCCTCCCGGTTTTCATCCAAAATTTATTAAATTGTGTTTTGAAGATGAATGATGCTTTTACGGGTTTGGAACAAAATGGGAGTAAGTGATTAATGACAAAATTTTTATTTTGGGGTGAAGTAACCCTTTAAAAGTTGGTGATTTGGAAAAGGTAATTGAAAATGACAGCAATCGTTGAGGATCTCATTGATCTGAATGTAGCATTGGCAGATTTGCTTACTGTAAATACATTTACTCTATTTCGAAAGTATCTTCTATATGTCTGAGCACAATATAAATATACAATTACCTTTACAAAGTCTATTCCTAAACATTGACCAATTCAGCTGATACTTACTTCCCACCTGCTCTTTATTATTATATTTTACCTCCTCTGAAACGTTTTAATTGAATAACAAAATCACCCTCAACCTGCTGCCAGAATCATGTTAGATACAGAAATGTTTGATACTAAACTTGTTTTGCAGTGTGAACTTGTGCATGAACTTGTGCCATGCGATGTTACCAAATGCCCACTCTCAACAAATGACATTTTCCAATACTTTACAGAGTGTAGCGTCAGACAGTCAATCTGATATGTCCTTAAATGATGAAAGCAGTGAGAGTACAGATGAATCGGGTTAATTAAGTCTCATGCTATCTCTGAGCACAGTACAGTTAACCCTTGTGGCGATATTGATGAGCAAAGTCTATTATTGACTATTGACTGGATGTTATTCCAATCAGGAGGTAATTACAACCCTAAATCCTGCTTGGGGGATCAATGATCTGGGATTCAATGCTTCAAACATCACTGTCTACGCCAGTTTAAGTCAAAGCAGTAGGGGTGACAGATGTCCTCTCTGCTCTAAGACTCCTGTAATCAAATTGATTGTTTCAGTTACATATGGGGAAACAACAAGAGGCAAAGGTGAATGTATACAGATCCAGTGAGCAGACAGAATAAGCTGTCAGACCTAATCCTATAAACCTGGTCTCTAGACACACAGTGTATCAGAGCCAGCACCTGGGGAATGGGGCAAAAGACAACCAGTCAATAAGTACGCTTGAGGTTAATCACAATTTAGACGCATGAGAAGCTTGTGAGGGGTAAAAAGCACAGCAATACATAGATAACATTTATATTTACTTCAAACATTGTCAATAAAACACTAGAGGAAGAACATAACACAGTAAACATATCCAGAACATTTTTCTGTGACCTTATGCACATTTTGTTTTCTAATGTGGTTTGTGCAGAAAGAGGTAGATGTCGAACAGCTGCTAGAAAATGTAAACGATGAAAAGATAAAAGATAGAGAGCTGGAAATGGTGTAATGGATTGAATATGGTAGCTACATACAGTATGTTCATGTGAGGCAGGGAGGGTGAAAGAGGGAATGAGGAGGGGTGCAAATTTGAAAGAAGTCTGACAGAGGCGTCCCATCAGCAGCCCCAGGTGTCAGTTGGTGAAAAGGCGAAAATTCAAATTAGAAAAATTAATAACAGTGTGCTAGATGGGGAAGGGAAAAAAACACATATTTTGGAATACAGCTGTGACAAGACCAGAGGAATTAGTCCAATTTAAAGTGGTAATTGCTCTGCTAATTCCTCTGCTAATTTCTTCTTCAATTTAACTAAGGATGATAGCATAAAAGCTGGAGACTCGAATTTAACCCTTTCAGAGGACCTCTCTCTCTCTCTCTCTCAAATTCCTGGATTGTGTAAATCCTTAAAATCTATTTTCTGATCCATAATCTCTACATTCTTCTTCTTCTTTGTCCTATTTTTTAACCCTCATTTTGCTAGTTAAATCGGAAACAAATTGAATTTTTAAAAATGAGTGTGCAATAATGTGATGATAAAACCCAGAACACAGAGAACAAACATGCAATGCAAAAACATTTCTGTCTATGAGGGACAACAATCTTTTTGTTACACTTTAATAGGGATGGGTACCGAAACCGAAACCTATGTAACCAGTATGTGCTAACCGAATCAGAACGCAGATTTCTGTGCCTCATTTCAGTGCCATGCCTGAGCGATCGATTGAAATATTTGATTTAAGAAGCAACATCACAAACACTGTGCGTAAAAAATAATTTCACGACTGAGAAAAAGCATGTGAACTCAAGTCAGACCCTTACGAAAGGAAAATATATTTACCAATATATTTCTTAAAATATATTGTGATATATTGTAATATATTATTTTCCCTTTTTATTTTCTAATATTTTATACATTTGAATACATTTAATAATATATTGATGATACATAATTATATAATATATTGCAAAATATACAAATGATTGCCGCTTTCAATATATTGCAATATATTGGAAAAAATAAATATATATAAGAATGTATGCCTAATATATTACATGATATTTTCCAATATACTGCAATATATTTTAGTTTCATAAGGGGAAAGCTCTAATAATACAAATCCAACAAATCTTTGTAGTAACGAGTGTCCATGTTGTTTTCACTTTCGGACTTAAGCACAACTCGGGAAATGAGAGCATCCGAGAAGCGTGTAAATGCAGTAATTACACTTTCCTTAAAGGCAGGAGGTAGCCTTCCATTAAGTAAACTAAACATGCTTAAATTAAAATTCCTAAAGCCAAACTTCCCTTGTATTCACATTACCAAACCTGTTGTCCGACAAAAGAGATGTTGTTTACTCATTTACAGCTATAATAGCAATGCCTTTGTCCATATAAGGGATTTCCTGGAGGGTCACGAGTTCCTCTCCAGTATGAATGAAACAGACATCATGTGTTTATAGTGCTAATGGCCAATCCATAATTTTGGGGGGAATTTATTTTTATTATTAAGTATCGGTTCAGGCACCATTTAGGCACCGGAACCATTTTAAAAGTAATGATTTGGCGGTAACACTTTAGAATACTGTTTCTTACTTACTACATAACTAATTAGGAATTATTGAAGAACTAACAGGTGATTATTCATTAACACTTAACTCACTACTGTTAACTACTAAGGAAGATGTGTTAATTAATCAGTATGTAATATAATTTTATGATTATGTTAAGTAACAGTTAGCTAATCAATAACTAATGTATTCTGTCATACCTCCTGAAGAACTACTATTGATTATCTACTAGTTAGGGTTCAAGAAAAATAACTATGAAGTAACTACTAATGAACAGTTTTACACAATTACATTGAATTGTGACCCTTTCATATAAATGCTATTAGCAATAATAGTAGTAGTATGAAAATGCAATAATAATAAATGCAATACATTTTATAGAGGTTTTGCCTATGTAGTAAATTGTTTTGTGAGTGTGTTTTGTAAGAAATCACCTTCCAGTAGGAACCCCACTCCAGTGCCTTGTGATAACTTACCTTAGTTTTTATATTTTATATACAGTACTGTATGTGTGCCTCCTCAGCATATACCACATTATATATATATATATATATATATGTACCCAATTTGTAATTAATAAAGAATTATAAAATAATTATGCAGGACTTATTTTGAACCTGAAACATTAGGCCTATTCTAAAGTGAAAATATTGGGAACCCATTAGTAATTAATAAAGAATTATCAGATAATTCCTGAAGAATTACTTAGAATCTGAAACAGTATTCTAAAGTGAAAACATAGGCAACCCATTATTAATTAATAATTAATTATCAAATAATTCTGCAGGACTTATTTTGAACCTGAAACATTAAACCTATTCTAAAGTGGAAATGTTGGGAACCCATTAGTAATTAATAAATAATTATTAGATAATTCCTCAAGAATTACTTAGAATCTGAAACAGTATTCTAAAGTGAAAACATAGGGAACCCATTAGTAATTAATAATTAATTATCAAATAATTCCTGAAGAATTACTTAGAATCTGAAACAGTATTCTAAAGTGAAAACATAGGGAACCGATTAGTAATTAATAATTAATTATCAAATAATTCCTGAAGAATTACTTAGAATCTGAAACAGTATTCTAAAGTGAAAACATAGGGAACCCATTAGTAATTAATAAAGAATTATCAGATAATTTTGCAGGACTTACAGAATTCTAAAGTGAACCTAGTAAATAATAAACTACATCATTTTGACTAAGAACAACCTATAAAAGTAATCATAAACTTTGTAAAATACTCTCATCTGTTTATTTCAGATGAGAACATTTCTTAATACAGCATATTTTATTCCATTTTAACATGTATGCTGCCCACATTTTAACTAATTTAACAAACATTTCATAATCAAAAGTTAAACATTTAGAAGCAAACAAAATCCATATTTCATTTCCATTATAGGCTAATAATTGGGCTGTAACAAAGTTGCTACTGTATCTGTACTTTGTACTTGTCCTTTTTCAAGTAATTTTGAAAATTAACAAGCCTACTTATAATTTTACTGGAGTAATATTTTATTGGGGTATCTGTACTTTTACTCAAGTACTTGATTTGTGGGACACAGCCTGATTATTATAGTGTTTTTTTGCGTATAACTGTTCAGAAGTAGTTATTTCATAGTTATTTTTCTTGAACCTTAACTAGTAGATAATTAATAGTAGTTATTCAGGAGGTATCACAGAATATATTAGTTACTGATTAGCTAACTGTTACTTAACACAATCATAAAATTATATTACATACTGATTAGTTAACACATCTTTCTTAGTAGTTAACAGTAGTGAGTTAAGTGTTAATGAATAATCACCTGTTAGTTCTTCAGTAATTCCTTATTAGTTATGTAGTAAGTAAGAAACAGTATTCTAAAGTGTTACCGATTTGGCATCTAAAAAAACCCAAACGATACCCAACCCTATCCTTTCACTCTCAATATTTCTGTTCTGAATATCTTTTCTGAATTGAATATCCTTATAATTCATTGTTGGAACAGTATAATGTTGATTTGTGTATAATATGTAAAGGCGTGTAGGTTTTAAATGCATTTTCCCCATGACCTTTAGACCTTGTACTGGATTTTCCATTTTTGGTGGTAATTGATTTTTTTTCATATATATATATTTTTTTATTTTTATTTTATTTTTTCTTTATTCCCGAACCTGACTTCTGAAATGTGGCAATTTGTTAGTATTTTTAATCAGTTTTCTTTTGTAGAAATTCCTCACCTTTTGCTTTTATTCAGAAATCTAAACCTAGACGTAGTTTGAGGTTTGTTTGACCTTGTTGTGAAGTTTTCATCCTGTGACGGATGACTTTATGATTGGTCTTAGAAAACTAAACTAATTGGTCTGAAAGGCTGATATGTATTGAATTTGTTTCTCATCAAGTGCTCGTGTTGCCAGCATTTGACAAGGAAACAATAGGTAAAAGACTACAATGGCTTGTCTTTGAGGAAACTCTAAATTTGATTAAGGGTAAGCATTGTCAGTTTGATTTCACATTCATCTTCGTCTTTTTCTGACAAAATTGTCCAAGGATAAAATTTTCCTTAAAAAAGACCATATATTTGACAGCTGAATAATAAATACCATTAATGATTGCAAATGCTGTGTACCTCTAAGTATCTTAATGACCATTTAAAACACATTTTTCTTTTATATGTCAGTTCCACTGCTGTCAGAGATTGAGATAAGTGTTTGCAAGACCAGAGGAAATGACTCTTGACATGGTTCTGAGTGAGTTCAGTCAGTCACTTTAATTCCCATCTGTCATGGTTAGTTTCACAGTTGTCATCTGTTTTGCTGCTGCCCGGCGGTCTCGCTGTAACCTTTAACCTCAATGCATTCTAGCTAAATCACATTAGCAGCCCCGGTGTTCTATAGCTTCCCTTTGAACCAGCTGAGTAAGACATCTGCCCTGTTGTGTTCTAGCTCTACACCCTCACTTGTTTCCTCATGCTCCCTGTCTTATCTGATTTTATGCTTATTAGGTGTCAGCACAAGGGGCCGGCCAGCTAACGGCCAGAGTTCAGCTCCGTCTGAAAAAGCGGCATGCAAAGTAAGATTTCATTTGTCGCGTTTCAAATGAGAGCGATTTGTTCCTCCCCATCAGCGTGACACGGCCTTTCTCTTCGACTTTATCAGTTACAAATGTCAGCGAGGAAACAACGGTCCTGATTCCTGCATGGTTAATTGTTGGGTCTTAATTAGCCTTGCAGAACAAGGTATGCAGCTCGCTGAAGAGCTTCCATTCAGGCAGCTTTCAGAGGCTGTGATGCAGCAAGTGCCTAACAGCAGATGCAAATCTAAAGAACATGCTATTCCTATTCAGGTGCATCTCTCAGAGGAACGAGGGGGTTGTGGGTAATGGGATAGTGAAACGGGGGGAGGAACGAGAGTGTGCATAAGTGTTAAAGGAGAAAAATAATAATAATGTCCTCAAACACCTCCCATTTTTGTCACATTGTGTTCCTGTCTTAAATCAAGGTCGTTGAGGATCTATTCAGAGCACTCATACTTATAGTTCCATTAATGGTATGGTTTATTTAAAAAAAATTGGGATGTGTGTGTACTATAGGATCAAGTGCTTCCCTCCATCAGCGGGGTGATTTACAAGTGCCGTCTTCAGTGCAATAGAAATAGGTCTCTATTTTATATGGCCACAATCAGAAATGACCACTTTTATTCATTTAACTCCGTTCCATAATATGTCAGACCTCCTTTCTGTGGCTGCAGTAAAATTCCTGTGTGTTTTGAGAAAGGAAGCCTTATCATCTTGCACGCTCCAAAGTAATTTACAAATAAAACCACTTTGAGACTGCATTTAATTTAAGTTTCATTTGGTTTACATTTGTAAGTAAATACTAATAGACTGCAAAATGTAGTTACCTTTTCATGTCGATGCAGAGCAGTTGTCAGCTGGAAAAATACCATAGAGGTTAGTCGACGCACACACAATTGCGCACAAATGCATGCTCTGCTCTTCTGCATAGCTGGATGGCAGCTCTATTTGGTGTGGCCTGTGGTGAATGGCAATTTTGTACTGTGTTACAGTCAATACTGATGTCTCCATCTGAAATAAACATTGTCATTATCGGTATTCACAATGGATTAAATTACCTCAAGCTTCTCTATGGCAGAGCTCAGCACAGCGTCTTATTGTGTAGATAACAATAGCTGAGAGATGTGCGCGCCCAGCGTTTATCACTCCACCGCTGACCTGTAGAATAACTCTGGGTCTCCATTCTAACGTATGGCAGAGTTCGTGCTGTTGTGTGATTGTGTGCCTGCCATAAGCAAGTTTGCTCCTCAGGCCTTGAGAAGACAAAAGAGCTGCTCATGTATTTCTTGTAGATCGATAATAGACAATAGGAACGCCATACGTTGGCTTCCGCAAACTGATGTGGTCCTCACTTGTCCGAGCACGTCTATGTATTTTAGTAGATCGTGAGAGAATAATTCCTCACTTTGGACTCTGGAGGGACCTGCGGTTGCAGACTGAAGCTGTGGCATTCTCAGCCCATCCGAGATATATTCCCATGCACAATGGTGCAGTGGTGCATATTCCACTCAAGGCCAGCGCATCGAACTCATTATGGGGTCAGGGCGTCATATAATGGAAGTTTATTCAAGGCCACATGACTGAGAGAGTGTGTGGGTTGAAACCGTTAACCTAAGGATATGTACAGACACAGCCTTCCACAGCCCTTCGCTCACTCTTCGTGAGACTGAACCCAAGGACAGGCGCCATTCAAACATTGCTCTCAGAATTCACATTCAATCCGCCAGAGCTCTCAATTAGTGTTTAGCTCATGAGAGCCACCTTGACTTAGTATGAGAGGAGAGGTGGGTTTCAGTATGGCCCCGATGTACAATAAGTGGGTGACAGTGGGGGGTGATGGTGTTGGGCTCGTGTCACATTCTCTCTGTCTTTGTCTTTTCTTACTTATGTTCTTTGTTTCCTTTTTGGTTTACTCTTTTGTTTATTATGAGCGTCTACCAGTCCTGAGAAAGCAGTCAAAACTAATTTGATTTTCAAATGTTTAAAAGACATTTGCAAGTTTTGATTCCTACAGCAAATTGTGCATAAATATCCACCTCATCCAGCACTCTTTTTGTTTTCTAACCTATAAAATATCCCGTTTCTATTTAGTGTGAAAAAACAATGCAAACGATTCAGTCCATGAGTGCATGAATGAATTCATCAGAATGAACCAAACTGAACTGCAAACAGTTTCTGACCTTTTTACAAAACAGTTTGACCATTTAGATCTAAAGAGTGATTCATTTGTGATCTAGTATCGCTAGTTCATATTCTAAAAAGCTAATGGAAAATGCATGACTGCTAAAATATTATCATTATCATAATTCTTATGTCAGTCTACAGAAATCTCCATTGACACATTAAGGATTTGTCAGAGGGTTTAGCAACACCCCTGGTCTCTAGTACCTTTCCATGGACAAAAAAAAAAATTGAAATGTGATTATTTAACTCCATATTTTGGATATCATGCAAAATTGCCATTCATTTTTATAAAAGTGGCCATTATTACAACTATTACATTTGCAATAATCTACAACTAATAACTATTGTGATTTAAATTGACTCACTTTGATTAATAAATAATGGGAATGTCACTTTCTCTAAGACATAGCAGTGAATAAGGGATTTGATTTAATTGCATTTATTCATTCATCCATTCAATATTTGAAGCTTTAAATACATGTGATGTGTCACCTCTGTCTTTCGGAGCAAACACAAAACGTGGAATGAATGAATGATCCATTTATATATATTATTTGTGTATTGCTGTACACCCAAGGCGCTTTACAGTCATATGGTTGTCTCAATTGTAAAAAAGTTCAATTGTAGTCCAAAATAACATGATACTAAATCATTTACATGACATATCAAATAACTGTTTTGCTCTGACTGAAATCACTTTTTTAAAGTGCATATAAAGTTATTGACTAATATAGCCAACATTATTTATTGTCATGAGCCAGTCGGGCTGTTAATAACAGCAATGCTAAATTATTAGTAATTAACTCCTTAAAGAGTAAAGTAATTGTGTAAGTGTGCAGAGATCCTTCATGTGGCTTCTTCCATATTTATACATGTACTCACCAGCTCCCTACACCCTCCCTTTTTAAACTCTAAATTAAAGGTATAGGGAAAAGCCAGGCCTTTCATCTTTCTTCTTGTTTATGTGTGTACCTGTGAGCATGTTTGTGGGATTGTGTAATAGAGTGTGCGTGTATTCATTTCTGCGTGTGTGAATGTGTGAGTGTGTGAGTGTGTCAAGGAACCAATAAACGACAACTAATAAGCAGGCCTCTTGCTCCCTCCACCTCAAGCACGAGGACCTTAGCTCTTCCTTGCTCTCTCTCCATCTCTCTCTTCTCTGTCTCTCACTCACTCACTCACTCTCTCTAACACCTGGCAAATATTATTCATGGCTACAAGAGCAGCATTTTTGAAAGGGGCAGTTCAAAGCCTTTGCCGCTGAGAGCAAAGTGAAGGTGTTTTTGAAAGACTGGAGTGCACTTTTACGTGTGCTGCAGAGCACAGGGCCATTTCCGCAGATGAAATGGTAGGGGGGAAGGGTTTTGCATGCGTTCAAGTGTCGCGGTATGGACGGTGGCCATGTAATAATAATATGGAGCTGAGGAGACAAAATGACATTATAATTTGTTTTCAGGAGCTTGAGCAGTTAAACTGTAACTGCATAGATAACTGTGGGCAGCCCAGCTCAGCAAGAGAAAAGAAAAAGCATATAGTTCCCTCCGCCGTTCAGGATTGTGACCAGGCTGGCTTGGGAGTGAAACCAATCCTGCGAAAGGTTAACGAGCAAACAGACCGCTGCTCATCAGGCCAGCTAATGAGTTCTCTCACGCAGACCTATCACATGACCTCTAGGGTCACATGACCCATCAAGCCCTGTCTGCCTTTCCCTGAATCAACTGAATATTTCATTTAGCTGCAGATTAACACCAATCAATTAGTCATCAGAGCATGGGCCAGAATCAGTCGCCTGGAATAGTACACTCATAAAGAAGTTCAGGGGTGAAACCTGCAGTCTGCCCTACAGCGTGACTGTCACTGCCCTCTGTGAGATATTAGCCACGATGATGAACAGGGTTAGGTTGCACCAGCCGTCCATAAGGTCTTACGCTGAGGAAACTTCTCACTAAGGGCTTAGTAGCTACTAGTTAGTTTGTACTGAAACTTTATACTGAAATAAAGGTTTCAAATGAGTGTTTTCACAGTGATGCTAGAAGAAGCAGTTTTCCAAAGGACCTTTCAGTGAACCAGTTTTTTCTTAGTGTGTCATTTTAATAATCTGAAAACCCTTTTTCCACTATAAGGAACATTTTGTAGAACCAATGGTTTCTATGGACTAAAGGTCTGAAAGACAAGACGTAGCCTAGCTAAATCATAAGCTTTCCAGAAAGAAAAGTGTAGTGTCATATTATGACAGCTTTCTTCATTGATCCAATAAGCAGGTTTAAAATTTGTAATCAGCTGTTAAATAGCCCTGGATTTACGTTTATCTTATGGTTGATGTATCTTACAGTTGCAGTTTTGCCACACTTAACTGTCAATAGTAAGGAGTGCATTTTCATTAAAATATTATGCATAAATGTGTGTCAGTTTTGAAAGCTTTCCATTTATGTATGCTTTGTTAGGATAAATATACAATATACAATATATACAATATCTGGCCAAGATACGGTTTAAAAATCTGGAATCTTGAGGGTGAACTAATATGAACAAACAATGAACAATTGCAGTTTTATTTGCTAACATTAACAAAGATTAATTAATTCTTTAAAAATAAATTAATAATTGATCATTTTAGCTCATGCATTGATGACAAAAATTGAGGTCTTGTAAAGAGTTACCAGTAACACTTTAGTTTAGAGAACAATTCTCATTATTAACTAGTTGCTTATTAGCGTGTCTATTAATAACATATTGGCTGTTTAATAGTGCTTATAAAGCACATATTCTGCATGATCATATTCTACATCCCTTATCCAATACCTAAACCTAACAACTACCTGTAATGACGCGGAGGCGGCGTTAGAATCCATGTGCAGTTTAATAACATCCACAGCAGACATATCCAAACAGTAGGTAGAGAATCGTAATTGTAGAAGGCAGAGAATCATACACAGATAGGCAGTCCAATCCAAACAACAAGACAGTGGGCAAATCCAAAGGCAGTAACAGGGAAACCAGGCAAAGATCATACACAATAAGGCAAACTAAGGCAATGGGAAAAACGCTCGTTAAGGCAGACAGGCTGGCAATACTTCGCAACGTGACAGTGGTGGCGGCCATGCTTATATATAGCACAAACAGGAAGTACAGGTGAAGCAGAGGGAGCGGAACACAGTCAGTACTCGGGAGAGGGCTCCCTCTGCTGGCGTGGCGTTACAGAATCCCCCCCCCACGAGCGCCTCCTGGCGCTTTACGAGGACGTCCCCATGGTCGCGATGCTGGACGATCGGGTCTGGCTCGATGAAATTCCTGAATTAACGAGGGATCCAGTATGTCGTGGGCGGCCACCCAAGGTCTATCCTCTGGACCGTATCCCTCCCAGTCCACCAAGTATTGAAGCTGACCCCCTCTTCGTCTGGAGTCCAACAACTCCTTTACCACATAAGCCGGAGTTCCATCAATGTCCAGCGGTGGAGGTGGCTCCCGGTTCTCAACGTTGGGGTCAGTATTCGGGTGGAACGGTTTCAGGAGGGAAACATGGAAGGAGGGAGAGATACGGTAATTAACAGGCAGCTCCAGTTCATAAGTGACCGCATTTGTCTCAAAATTTTGAATGGGCTTATATACCGTGGGCTGAGTTACTTGCTGGGCAGCCGCAACTTGAGGTCCCGAGTGGAGAGCCAGACCCTTTGTGCCGGTTGATAGGGGGATGTGGACGACGTCTTCGATTGGCCTGAATTTCCTGACTCCTGATGGCCCTTTGCAGACGTACGTGAGCACTATCCCATACCCTCTCGCTCCGACGAATCTAGTCGTCAACTGCAGGTACTAGTGACGGTTCTCCAGACCACGGGAACATCGGGGGTTGGTATCCTAGCACACACTGGAATGGAGTAAGGCCTGTGGATGAATGTCTTAGCGAATTTTGAGAGTACTCTGCCCATGGAAGGAACTCTGACCATCGATGTTGCTCACGTCCACAGTAGGATCTTAGGTATCTGCCGATCTCCTGATTCAATCTCTCCACTTGTCCATTCGATTGAGGGTGGTAACCTGAAGTTAAACTAACATTGATATCCAATTGTTTACAGAAAGCTCTCCATACCTGGGACGTGAATTGTGTTCCACGGTCTGAGATAATATCTTAGGGGATACCGTAAATCCTGAAGACATGGTGGAACTTCGCTTGAGCTGTATCCATGGCTGTGGGAAGACCTTTCAACGGTATGAGTCGACATGCCTTAGAGAAGCGGTCAATTATTACAAGGATCGTGGTGAAACCCTCAGATGGGGGAAGATCGGTGACAAAGTCAATCGATAGGTGTGACCAAGGTCTTTGTGGTATGGGTAAGGGTTGCAGTAAACCTGATGGGAGGTCCTTGGGGGTCTTTGACTGTGCACACACAGGACATGACTTGACGTAATTTGCTACATCCTTGACCATAGCAGGCCACCAGAAAGAGTTCTGCGTGAGGTGTAGTGTGCGAGAGATACTTGGATGTCCAGAACATAGTGAAGAAGGGACCCACTGTAAGACTCTTGGTCAAATCCTGGATGGAACATAGTGTCGACTAGCAGGACAGCCTTGAGGCGTAGGTTCGTTGCGTTGTGCCTTTGAATCTCCTCCATTATGTCCCACGTGACTGGTGCTATGATGATGGATGGTGGCAGGATAGATTCGGGTTGATGATCGTTCAATAGGTGGTCATGCCTTCTGGACCGGGCATCAACCTTACTGTTCTTACTGCCAGGGCGGTAAGTCACTGCAAAGTGGAACCTGGTAAAAAACAAGGACCAGCAAACCTGGCGAGGATTTAATCTTTTGGCACTCTTTATGTATTCGAGGTTCTTTTGATCAGTGATTAAATGGAAGGGGTGAGCGGAACCCTCCAACCAGTGCCTCCATTCTTCAATGGCTGCCTTCATAGCCAGTAGCTTTTTGTTTCCGACATCATGGTTTCGTTCAGCATCCGTGAGTTTTCTGGAAAAGTAAGCACAGGGGAAGAGCTTGCCTGGTTGTCCATGGCGTTGAGAGAGCACTGCACCGATCCCACAATCGGAGGCATCAACTTCCAAAATAAACGGCAAGTTGGGGTCAGGGTGCTTAAAGATGGGTGCAGAGGAAAAGCTGTTCTTGAGGTTAACGAATGCCTGTATAGCTTGATCAGTCCATTTCAACTTGGATGGCTTTCCTTTTAATAATGATGTCAACGGTGCGGCTGTGATACTGTAGTTCCTTATGAAACGTCGGTAGAAATTAGCAAATCCTAGAAAGCGTTGAAGCTCTTTCACGGTGGTGGGTTGTGGCCATTCAGTGACTGCCTTGATCTTGGACTGATCCACTTCCACACCTTGATGGTTGACATTGTAGCCTAGAAAAGAGGTTCTTGATACATGGAATTCACATTTCTCTGCCTTGACATAGAGTTGATTTTCTAATAGCCTGGTAAGTACTGTTCTGACATGACCCTTGTGTTCCTCTTCAGACTTGGAGTAGATCAGGATATCGTCAATGTAGACAATCACAAATTTGTTCAAGAGGTCCCTGAAAATTTCATTCATAAAGGACTGAAATACCGCAGGTGCATTGGCTAGCCCATGCGGCATTACCTGGTACTCATAGTGCCCCCTAGTGGTCAGAAATGCAGTCTTCCATTCGTCACCTGCCCTGATCCTAATGAGGTTATAGGCACTTCTCAAATCTAGTTTGGTGTAAATCTTGGCTTCCCTTAGTTGTTCAAGTGCTGCAGGAATGAGGGGCAGTGGATAACGGAACTTGACAGTAATATTGTTAAAACCTCTATAATCGATGCAGGGGCGAAGACCTCCATCCCTTTTCTCCACGAAGAAGAATCCAGCTGCAGCTGGGGAAGTGGACGGACGGATAAATCCAGAACTGAGAGCTTCCTCAACATATGCGTCCATAGCCTGACTTTCCGGAAGTGACAGTGGATAGATCTTACTCTTGGGGGGCATGGCGTTTGGTAGTAATTCTATGGCACAATCCCAAGGACGATGAGGTGGTAGTTGAGTGGCCTTGGTTTTGCTGAAGACTTCCTGAAGATCCTGATAATGGGATGGAATGGTGATAGGCCTACACTCTGGACTTTCGACGCTGGTAGTGAGACAAGGCTTAGAAAGGACATTATTCAGACAGGTGGAAAAACAGAATTGTGACCAATGTTTGATCTCACCACTCTGCCAGGAGATGGCTGGGTCATGAACAGATAACCAGGGGTATCCAAGGATGATTTCATGGCATGGTGAGTCGATGACATAGAATGTAATAGTCTCCTGCTGAAATAGGCCTGTCTGCATCTTCAAAGGGTGTGTTTGTTGGGTGATACCGCTTCCAATGGGTTTATTGTTCACTGCTTTTACCTCAATAGGTGGGTCACATGGTAGGACGGGGATGTGGTATGCATTAGCAAGATCCCGATGAATGAGGTTTAGTGCCGAGCCAGAGTGAATCAGTGCTGAGAATTCAAACGAGTTGTTTCCAGTAGTTATCTTGACCATGGTAGTGAGATTTTTAACATTGTGCGTGGAAACACTCACCCGACTGTTATCTGTGTAGTCCCTCCGGGCTTTGAGTGGACACATTGCGTTGTGATGAGCTGCACTACCGCAGTAGAAACATAATTTCTGGGTGAATCTTCTAGATCTCTCTTCTGATGACAGCCTGGTAACTCCTAGTTGCATGGGCTCAGAATTGGCATGATCATTGACAGGACATGATTCAGACATCTGTGTAGTTAGAGAGATAGGCATAACATTCGTAGACTTGGATTGAGGGCGGTGAGTGCGGATGAGGTTATCGATCCTGATAGCCAACGTGACATAATCAGAAAAGGAATAGTCCTCACCTTTGCAAGCGAGCTCTGCCTGTAGTTCCAGACTTAGACTGCGACGAAACATGGCCTTAAGCGCTACGTCATTCCATCCACTCTGAGCAGCAATTGTTCTGAACTCAATAGCATGGTCGGCGGCCGATTTGCGGCCTTGAGTGAGTTGTATCAGCCGAGTGGAAACATCCTTGCCCCCCGCTGGGTATTCAACCACATCTTTGAGTTGTTTTATGAAATACGGATAGGATGTTTGTAGCGTACGGTCAGTTTCCCAAACTGCTGCGGCCCACTCGATCGCTTTGCCTGTTAGCAATGACATGAGGAACGCACACTTCTTCTCATCAGAGTCAAAGCTACCCTCTTGATACATGAAAAAGATCTCAATTTGCTGAATGAAACCTTTACATTGTTCAGCAGAACCGTTGAATTTGTCAGGAAGAGCAAAATGTACCTTTGTGGGCATAGGTGGTGGTAGCGATCGTAGATATCGAGTGAGATACTCATTAGCCACTTGAGCGTTAGCCAGTTGATCACGGTACTCTTTGAGAACGTTGTTCTGATAAGCCAACGCGGCCTGTAGATCTGTTACTTCTGCTGGATTCTTCGGTGGCAAAGTATTACGTAATGACGCAGAGGCGGCGTTAGAATCCATGTGCAGTTTAATAACATCCACAGCAGACATATCCAAACAGTAGGCAGAGAATCATAATCGTAGAAGGCAGAGAATCATACACAGATAGGCAGTCCAATCCAAACAACAAGACAGTGGGCAAATCCAAAGGCAGTAACAGGGAAACCAGGCAAAGATCATACACAATAAGGCAAACTAAGGCAATGGAAAAAACGCTCGTTAAGGCAGACAGGCTGGCAATACTTCGCAACGTGACAGTGGTGGCGGCCATGCTTATATATAGCACAAACAGGAAGTACAGGTGAAGCAGAGGGAGCGGAACACAGTCAGTACTCGGGAGAGGGCTCCCTCTGCTGGCGTGGCGTTACACTACCTTACTAACTAATAAGCAGCTAATTAGGAGTCTATTGAGCCAGTTGTTTGTTATTAAACGAGAATTGGACCTTACCATACATTTTTACATTGTGTCTAAGCAATAAAGTCAATTTTGTTTTTCTTCTTTTTACTTTTCAGGAAATATATCTGAATGTGAGGAGTGCACATGGATGTGTGTTGCCACTAGGAAGCTATTAAAATGTATATCATTCTCTCTCTTAAATAGTGTACAACAGTTCCAGCAACAGTCTAAAGTATCATAATGTCTAGGTATTGCCTAAAAATGTGCTCATTTATGTAATCTAACCATCTGTCCTTTTATTCCATCTGTTACTCTTTATATGAGTCTTGCTTAAAGATTTATTCATTATTTTAATTTAAATGTAGGGTTATATTTCAAGTAATTTGCATACAACTAAATATTTAAACATTGCAAGTTGGCAACATAGTAAAGCTGTTCAATTAGTAAAACAGTCTGACAAGTTGTTATTAGTGGTACCAGCGTTTAAAACAACCCAGAAGTGAAGATTTGAGTGAATGCATGGACACGATGGACTGTGATGACTTGCAGGTGTCAAACACAAGAGCGATGGTAGAAAAAATTGCCTCTCATTTCCAGTAGTTCGCTCTTGAGTGGTTGTCCCCACTTATTTGTCAAGTTTGGTTACATAAGATGTGTGTATGCAGGCTGTCATTAACTATTTATGTTGAATTAGTGAGGTGACTACTAAGGGTCAACAGCCTGACGTCAGGATTAAGTGTCACCTTTTTGCTGCTGGGCCGATCAGGTATCAGCGCTGTTTTCTCCGTTGCCTACGCATTCGCAAATCTGCTGCATCTACTGCACGTCTCTGGATAAACAAGAGAATGAAAGGACAAAGGCAGAATTAGAAGGAAAACAAATGTTTCTTCACCTCTTAGAGTGTAGTGGGGGTGTGAATATGTGATTTGATGGGATTATGTGGATTTTTAAGATGAGAGGGGGTGGACTCAAGCCTTCCCAAGATCTTTGTGTGTGTGTGTATGTTTTTAACCTTGTCTTGTGGCACATGTATCCTGTGTTTTAACAAAGAATATGACATGTCTTAAACCCAAACATAAGAGAATGTCGGCATTATAGAAATCCCCAGAGACGGATTCTCCTCAGTAAGATCCAGAGAAATGCCTTTACAAATTAAAGACCCTGCCAGCCATATTGATTTGTCTGTTTTTCTTCTCCCAGAAGCACTTTTGTGAGATTTTTGCACACCACAGGAAGTAAGTTTGACCACAGGAATATCAGAGATACATGGATCTTCAACAGTTTAAACTTCGTTCTTTAAGAATTTGATGCAGTCTGTTTGAACTTAAGTAATACTACTGTAACACGTTTAATTAACCTAAAAATATTGTAAATACTTTATTGCTTCTGAGTAATGAAATATTCTATACTCTTATCCTGTATAGACCTTATGTAGCTCCGCCCCTTTTAGCATCATGCCTTACAGTTTGTACATCCACAGAGTGAAGGTAAGGTCAAACTAATTTATGAATTAACTACTCATTTTAAAATCTTCCCAGACTACTGACATTGGTTATTTGTTAACTTAATTAACTCTTTAATAAGTAAATCCACTTTAAAAAGTTGTTGTTAATATGCATGGGCACAATTTCAGTATGAATGTATCCCTGATATGATAAGTAAATTGTCTATATTGCAATTGTCCACTATTTTGTCCAAAAAAGAAAAAAGAAAATACAAAAAAATTTAATCCAGTTTTAAATGCAAAAAGTGAGTGTAGGCATCACATTAGAATGTTTAATGTGAACAATGGATATACATTTTTGAGATTTGCTAAAGATTATGCTTAAGTGTTATTCAATTCAATTTTTAAAGATTAACACTTATTTAAAGTTAATCTAAATTAAATGAGCAGCACAAATATACAATATTGATATGATAAAAAATATCGAACTCTTAATGGATAAAAAAAAATCTCTAATATCCCCTGATAAGTGATATGGAACCACTATATTATGCATCCATAAATATGGATATACATCATAATGATTGGAGTTAAGACAAAAATTATCTCCTGTGTACGATTTCGCAGTGAAAGGCTGTTTGTATGTGAGTTTCTCGACGTTTTCTCATGGATGATAGAAGTGGTGTTGAGTATCCCATTCCCAGGCTGTTCTAGGGTGGTTACTGTCTGTCTGAACAATAACGTGGGAACTGACTCTGAAATCTATCAGATAATGACCCATCTCTGTCAGAGGAGAAATTGCCAAGGAGTTTGCCTGCTTTTTGTGTGTGGCTTTTTAATTTCATTCTCTCTCCTTCCCCCACTCTCCTCTCGAAATTCTCTTTGCCTATCACTATTAGAAAGTTTATCAGACATTACATGCAAATAATAACTTTATCTTGCACCAGCATGAATATTACTTGTGGAGGTGTGCCATAACTTACCCTCAAATAGTTCCTCTTCTCCACTGAGCCAGAAGCTCCCAGGGGAGGTGATCAGGTTATTAAATATGAATGGGAGAAGGGAAGGGGCGGTATATATTCCCTTGAATTTTTGTGTATTATTAAGCAGGTAGCTGAATATGATAGTGCTGGCTGTCATGTCTTTAATTAGGGGCTATTTTCCGTCAGCTCGACTTACAGTGGAGCTCTGCTGTTCATCTGGAGTTCACACGGCTGCTGGCCACCACTTACTCATTTCATCCAGTCACTCCCACCAACCTCCCTCCTGAAAAATGATGTACATTTAAGTCAACTTGCATTATTTTACAGGTTGCTTTTCCCAGAAACCAAGAAATTATTGATGCTTTAAAAAAATATATATTTTTAATAAAATCTTATCTTATCTTATCTTATATCATGGATATATAGTGCCATTTACATCCACCTGATTTTTCTGATGACTTCTGGTGGTTTTAAGTCTCAGTGGATCATTATTTCTCTTTGAGGTCATTCTAATATTTTGAATGCCCACCTGTTATTTAATCTTAGGAGCGATCGATATCACCGTGCTGATTTTCCCACAGTGCCAGGGGGGAGTCGGTTCAACACTTGCTCACAGGTTGTCACAACAGTTGAGAGTGATGGTGTTATTTTGTGGGTCTTGCTGTTGTTTATTGCTCGGTTTGGGGTATTTCTAATGATTGTTGTTATTCAGCTAAATGAGGCAGCATTAATTAGCATGCGGCTGATAATTAGGCTCCACAGGGCTGTAAAAGAGAAGAGGATGTGTAGGGATAGCAGAATACAGGTGGACTATCTGACGAAACCAATATTATGTAGTCCATTTATGCTTATTGTGCAAATGATAATATTTTGCAATGCACAGTATATCTTGTTATCATCTTTTTTTTTTATTTACTGTATTTTCTTTTCATGTATTGTAATAGTTCATGCTCATTTCTATTACCTGTGCCATCAACTAACGCTAACCTATTAATCTTTAAAAACAATAGTAATTTAATAACTAAATGACTAATAACTAAATGTACTAAATTAAGTAATCATCTACACTTGTAGAAATATACATATATATATATATATATATATATATATATATACAAAATAGTACTGAACTTTAACATCAGCAATCTATTGTAACTCATTTATTAGCCATATCATAAAAATAATTATTGGCTTATCATATCAAACTGAATTTTTGATTTATGATATGCATCCCAAATAACATAATATGAGTCAACTCATCTGTATTTGATGTCCATTTTCTATGAAGGCCAGCAGGCAGCCATCCGTTATGGCCACTGGGGAGTTTACAGTAAAGAGTTGCTGGCTAGAAGCGACCAGTACAGATTTATTGCTGCAATGTAACAGTAATGATGACATAGTTGAAGTGCTCGTCACAGCAGGCAAAATACTGTGCTAAAGTCCAAATCACATGTGTAACATCCCCTAAAACTTACAACACTACAGATGAGTCTCCAGCTCTCTCAGTCCTACAGAGTCAAAGTGAGTTGCTCATGGCTTCGATATCTCTCAGTGTCACACAGGCTCACTTTTAATGAGATGATTTAAACAAGTCTCTCCTCTCCTATCCTCTCTGCTCCTCTCCTCTCTTCTCCGCTCCTCTCCTGCTCTCCTCTCCTCCCTCCTGCTCTCAACATTGTGTTGGTCTATCTGATCCTGGGCTCTTTTGTTGCTCTTTGAAAAGCCCGACCCGACACTCATTATTTTCTCCTTTATCTTCCTCTCTGACGCTCTGATTAGGATGGTCGGGTTTGACAGTCGCCTCCACAGAGATCCTATCCATTACGCTGTCACCAGGGGCAGTGTGTGTGTGTGTATCCATGGGTTTGTGAGTGATAATATCTGTTTGTGTGTGTGTGTATGTGTGATGTCACTGAAAGCACATGCACAGGATTAAAGAGAATTTATATATTTACGAATATATTTACATAAGCCTTTGTTTCTGTTAAACTACAGGTGTATTTGTTAGCATAATATCTGTGAAGACAGAAATATTAAACTGAAGGTTATTTAATAATTAATACAATTTAAATATCTATTATATAAAATATGCGGACATATTTATGTGTTCTGTGAATATAGATGTTGATACAGATATGGCAATTAAAGATGTATATATGAAGGCAGAAATATAGAAAGGCAATGGCAGCTTGTGCCTGATGCATACAGTATGTGTGTGTATATGAGAGGGAGTGTTTTGAAGGCTAAGTGTTCAGTGTCAACAAAAAGTGTTGTGCGAGCATCAGGAGCCCATCTCCAGCTAATTACGCCAACCTCCTTGTTAATTAAATCCTTGTTAGAGGTGGAGGCAGAGAAGCTAATTAAACTGCTCTCTCCTTTCATAATTGCGGGATGATATAGAATCCGTGTGCAGGACTGGGGGAAGCACCGTAATTCTCCAGTGTTGTTGTGGATGGAGTGAATGTGTTTGCTGTGCTAGTATTCTGGAGTGGAGGAAAGCGGGCTGTGTGTGTTTTTGTTCAGTCTCTCTCACTCACTCCGCATCTCTCTATTGCTCTGTCTCTCTCTGGAGGCTTCGGCCCGCTCCATTGTGTCAGGAGGTGGAAGGGGAATAGGCAATATGAGTGCATGGTGCTTTGCTGATGCAGCCAAACTATTTTGGGCTATCCTCTTGGCTGTCATTTGTTGTCAAATGACCTAGTCCTGGATCTTTTGTGTTGCTGTAATTGTGTGTGTGTGTGTGTGTGTGTGTGCAGGAGAGGCAGAGGCGGGGAGTGAGAGAAGAAATATTACTTGAGATATTAATTAATAAGTTATGTATAACAGTCAGTACAGAATTATATTTAGGTTTATTTTGTAAATAGTGAATGCTTACACACACACACACACACACAATTATGTGTGGCTGATCAAACAATGAATGACTCAAATTTGGCTTTTTTCTTTTATGTTTGACAAAAATTAATTGATTACAGGTCCACCGATCTGAATTTGTGTCATTATATAATAACCCAATGATATTTTTTTTTTTTAGAGAAATGTATAAATAAGTAAAATGTAATGGAGGATTGAAGAAAATTCTGATACTTTCACATTTCAGTATTTTAGATACAGTCTACAGCCCACATACTACTAATCACTGTGGTGCAGAAAAACCTTTTATTCATAAATACATTTTAGGGATTTTAGTGTGTTTTGTGTACCTGTGTATATGTAATATATTCCTCGCAATATTAAACGGCCTTTGGTCTTTATGATAAAGCTGGCAACATGATGCGGTGTGTTTCATCTTTGTTCATGAACATATTCAGTTTCAGTCAGTTTGATGATAAAGTCACTTCTCACAACTGCCCATTTTTAATAGCATATGATCTAACATCTTTAAATAAAAGCTGTCCTTCTTTATCCATCTCCTTTTCAAATAAACCTCAGCCTCATGTTGGAACCATTTTTGTGTGGGTTGTTTTCAGCAGTAAGTCAATTAGAAGACTCTTCCTCGTGTAATATTGTCCTTATATACTATATGGATTGGTTGTGAAAGCCGTCTAAAGGATTGGCTGCTTTGTGCTAGCATGCTGTACTAATACAGGATTTTTTTAGTGGACAGTGTAATGAGAGCATAATATTTTCCTGAGCGTCAAGCTAAAGGAAAGATTAGCATGGCATTATAGCTGTAGAAATATTATGAGGCTTAAAGAACTGAAGGACGTAAGCAAGTATTTTACAAAGTTATGCACTCATATTATAGCTAAACTTAAATTTACATTTGCCCAGGATTTATGGATTTTTTTTTTGGGGGGGGGTTTGTTTTTAAACATTTATTTTCTCATCATGTGTAATGGTCTGAATGTCATTCACTCTTAAATTGCATTATCATAACCCAACAAAACAAAATATAATAAACAATGTTCACCTGACTTAATGGAATATGCATTTTGAGGCTAAGTAATTATCTGGGTTTGCAGGAAATAAATGTGTTATTTTACTGGATGGGACTAAAATAAATTTAAACATTAATGGGTCCCTTGATTTGCATCAAAATAGTGTGTTATTGTCCCTCAGTGTGGGCTGATATTGGATGTGCATTTCTGTCGTTCCAAACACTTAAAAATTTTTAAAATGCACCGCAAAGTTAAATATGCTGATTAGAGGCCTTATCTGCGACATGGCCCATCTCATCACTTCTGTCAATGCCTGCTTCATTTAAAAAAAAATGCATTTTAAAAACCCAGAGTGGGTAATCGAATATAAGTGAATTAGTGGGTGGCTTTTTCCCCCTCCTCCCACAATTTTAACCTCAGCCAGTTGGCAGAAAATATAGCAGTAAGCAAAATTTAGTGGGGGCTTTTTAGAGGACCCGGCATCTCGGGGCATGAGGGGGCTCCTTAGAAGCGACTAGTCAATAGGAAATTTCAAGACATAAATGAGAAGCGAGAGAAAAGAGAGAGAGAGCGAGGAGGGAAGAAAAGGGCAGGTGTAGGTAGGGGGCTTTGATCCACTCAGACCTCCTTTACAATGATGACCTCATTTCAAATGCTGGGAGCCAGGAGAGGGAGAAGGAGGTGCTCGACTGTTACACACACACGCCAGCGCACGTTCACACACTCAGAAAAGTGGTGGGGTACCGCGTTGACCCTTTCTCACGAAAAAAGGGACCAAAGAGCTTTAATTTGGCTCTGGGGAGGCCCCTTCTAAGGGACAGGCTACTTCCTGCTATCCTTAGGCTAAAATTGCGCCTCCTCCCTGGGGAGAGCAGGGGTTTGGGGCAGAGCGAGGGGAAGCATGCTGGGTCATTGGCTGGTGTTGACTTTATTGCTGAGAGGCTTTTCGGTGTGTGTTGTTAGCGTGTCAGCTGTAATTAGTGTTGTGTAGTGAGGGTTAAATGAGATTACACAGTCTTCAGACCCCGCTGCTCAGCTCATGGGCATGTTAAATAGCCATTTCACACACACACACACACACACACACAGTCACAATTCCAGCATATTCCAGTCACTGACAGAGTTCGGATGCTCAGTTCGATTGTGATTTGTTAATTAAGTGATCTCTGACAGACCGCTGTTGTACCAAGGGTGTACAGATTTATTGCTATTGTTCATGGATCAGATATTTGTTTAGACATTTTTCCACCAACAGCATTTTTAGAATTGCAGTTAATTTAACCTATTAATTAGGTTTCAGTTCAATCTGACCAATTTAGTTTTTTATGTTTTGTAAATACTGATCAATCGATGATGTTTCTTGGAAATGTTGTATGTTTCTCATTTAGTGAGTGTTGGCTTGTTTTGTGGAATATATGTACAGAATATTGCTATTGCTTGACCTGCATAATTGCATCAATGCATTTGGCAGATGGTTTTATCCAAAGAGGCTTACACTGTATTGAAAGCGTACATGTTTATCAGTTCATGCATGTTCATTTTGCTGGGTATCAAATCCAGATTTTGATCAACTGTTTGAGATTCAGGAAAGCACATAGAAGAATAACTTTTCCTTCTTTCTATTTGAAACGTAAAAAAGTTTTTAAAAATGGCTAGTTGCAAGTTATCACAGTTATGGACCATTCTTCTGTCTTTTTTCTGCTCTGATTTATTTCCTGTGTGCCCATAATTGGTTATGTTCCTGGTCTCATTTAGTTAACCACCTCTGTGTTCTCCTCATTTACCCGTGTACTTAAGTCCTCCTTTGTCAGAAGTTTAGTGGCCAGTTATTATATGTGGTTATGTGTGTGGATGTTTCCTTCATCATTCCTTGTAGATTTTTTTTAAAAATAATAACGATTTCTGTCTTGTCGTGCGCTCTCTGTCCTCAGTTCAGCACATACCATGACAAAAATAAGTTTTGGTTAAATACACTTCCCAAAATCATGTTCTCATGTTTATTTTTGTAATGTGTGAGAAGTATTAATGGTAAAAGTTGAGTGAGTTAACATGATTTTTTGTTGTTGTATGTGAACAGTTTTGAATCCAATTAGAGTCAGTTTTACCACCACCGTAACAATCATATACAGATTTTTTTACCTGTTAGAGACACACACATTTAACCCAGTAGAGATGCACACAACGCAGAGGAAGGATGACTGGCAAAGTCACTGACATAGCAAATAATTAATATTTAAGATTATTTAATGCATGAGTACGGTGAGGCTATCTCACTGTTATTTTTCATTTAGCTGGGGCAGTAATGAATGTACTGTAAGCCGCATTAGTCTCATGCTGGAAATCCTCATATTGAAGGATAACTTTTTCTGCCTGTGTGTGTAATAAGATTAAGGATATTAGGAGAGGTGTGAGCCATGACCCCATGAGGAGATGAGATGGGGGATTATGCCCCCTCCCTATTCGAAAACGAACTTTATTTCAGTACTTACATAGGGCCGCTCTGATCACACTTTCAAAGGCTACAAATGCGCTTGTGGCTGATGATACAACTCTGAGTGATGATCTCATTTCCAGTGGCATGTTTCATAACACCAATCTTTTGTGTTCCGTTACAAAATAGCCGCATAACGCATTAAAAATGTCACATAAAAGTGATGACATTTGTCTGATGGCTAAGAATGATGGCTCAAAGACTGGATGGATTCGCATTCTTTTGTTGCAGAGCCTGAATGCTGTGGAATTTGGCATTAACAGCAAATGCAATTAGCTGATACAAAATGACTTTCACCAACTAGGACCAATAAAATGAAATTCAAACTACTCACCTTAGTACCACACACACAGCTTTCAAAGCACTTTATAGAGAGCCTTGGGACAGCTTGCAGAAATTCCCTGACCCTAATCATAATTAGACAGGTAAAATACAAAGTTGGCTGAAAAGTTTGCTGTCTCCAAACTGGAGTACAGTTATGTCAAAGTTCTTGATGTGGAGCATCACATCATGCTGTGGTCTTCAGAGCAGTGAAGGCTGCAGTGGCTTTATCCGGCAGACCGAGGAGTGTCTGTGTAATTCTCAGAAAGTCAAGCATAGCATCCGTCACCAATAATAGGTACAGCTGAGAGCTCTGGTGCTAACAAGGCCTAAGTGGGAAAGTGGTTAACAAGGAAACCATCACTCCGTCTCTCTAATGCCAGCCCCTTCTTTTCCTTCCTTCCTTCCCCCAACCAACACTACCCCCTCTCCATCAGCCCTCCATCCACTGCATAGCAACCGTTGTGCCTTTAGCACGTACTGAAAATGACATGTTTACTCTTGACCAATAGGACTGGTGTAGTATATTAAAAGGCATAGCACTGAAATGCATTAGCGCCGTAAGATCTGTTCATCTTGCGCCCTTTTCTCCATCATGAAAATTCTCTCACGATTTCTCTTTGCTTACATTTTCTTGTCTCTCTCTCTCTCTCTCTGTCTCACCCCTTTGCCTGTTAACATCCCCCTCATCTTCTTTGCCGTCCTCTCTCCCCCCTCTCTGCCTTTCTCTAGTGTTTGGGGGTCTTGCCTGATACCCATTAGCGTTAGGGCTTATTACCTGGGTAATGAGCGACACAGTGTCTAATTAGCCAGGGCTTGGAGAAACTGACATCACTCCAGCCCTGGAGCTGCCACTGCCATTAGCAGAGCTCCTCTAAGTGATCTGTCTGTGGTCTGTTAAAACCATTACATTCATTATGGATCAATCAAAGGAAAAGGTGTTGCGGCTAATTGAGGAGTGGAACAATGCTTAAAATCTTGCCGTAATTGATGGGTAAAAAATGAAAATAAGAAAAACACCCCATCGATGTCTGGATAATGGGTATATACGCTCTCTGTGTGATGGATAGATTTTCTTGCATAATGGATGATTGGTTTCTGAGTGAACATCCTGTGTCTTTTAATGAAATTATCTTCAGCAATACCTTAACATGTCCAGTGAGAAGAGCTGCAGCATTATTTTAAGCTTAGTCAAGTTAACTTTTCTTTGCAAATATTCCTAGAACGTCCTGGGGTTTCTCTATTAAGTAAAAATCATAATCTATTCACACTTTCCCTGTTTGTTTTGTAGTAAATTACACATTGTTGCAGTTTGAGTCATTTAGTAAGTTTTGTCTCTCATAATAATAATAATAATATTCATAACAATTATTTATTAATATTATTATTATTATTATTATTAATATATTTTGAATTATATGTATTTTACACATTTTCATTACACAATGTTGCAACTTGACTCATTCAGAAATATATAATTTTGTACATTATATCAACAATAATAGTAATAATCATAACCAAATATAATTATTATTTTATAATGATTATTATTTAAATTCTTAGATTTTATTTCTTTAGAATAACAGGAATATGGAAGGTTTAATAAACATTAACTGTGATGCATTTACATGTTGGGTAAACGTTCCTATTAAGCGCACCAAAATCTATACTGAGACATTTTTAGTGCACAAGCTATTGGTTTCCGTACAAAAAGTTTATAGTATTAAAAGTATTATAAAGTATTAAAATAAAATATGAATCTCTCACACAAAATATCAAATTTTATTTTAAATGACAAAAGCATTTCAATTAAGATATGCATCAAGTTCTAAAAGTCTGGCTGTGCTTAATGGGTGCATGTCTGTACACTTTAAGCACACCCCTGTTCCCATTAAGCTCTCATCATGTTTTATAAAAAAATATTTTTTATTTTAAGATAATTGTTTAAAGAATAATTGTAAAAATATTTTTTGAAGGTACAAAGTCAATCAAAAAAAAAAAAAAAAAAAAAAAAAAACATGATTTTTGCTCCGATTTTCAACTGATTTACAGTCTGGAGAAGTTGATGCTAGTTGTCAAAGTTCAGAGACAGTCTGTAGATTTGAGTTGACAGAATCTATTGTAAATCAATTAACTTAAAGTGATAACCATCAGTTATTATTTAGAGTGTTTACATAGACATTCAATGTGGAAGAGCTTAGAGCTCATTGAGCTTATTTTTTTATATATATACATTTCATGTAATATTTATTAAAATGAAAGGATTTTGCTTAATAAATAGTCTAGGTCATGTAATATGAACAAATATTATTAACAATATCTATGAAATTATACTTTTTCTTATTGATGTCACTCTAAAGCTGTGTGATTTTCATAGTAGTGCACCTTTAAGCTCACCTTAAAATAATATGAAATCTTTAAGAATGACAACAAAACGACAGACCAGCAGTAAACTGTCAATTTATAATATTATAGATGTAAAACCACAAGCCAGTAATGCCTGTGAAGTAATATATTAGCATAGCACACAGTCTTATGCAGCTATGTGTTCTGTAGCATCTGTGCTGTGTTGCTAAAACTATCTTTTGGATCTTATGTAATTATTTCCCACATCCAAGTTCTTGGTTATAATATGCAAAAGTCTGAACATTAATCTCTTCATTTTACAATATTTAGTGAAACCTACCCAAAATAAAGATTTACATATTTAAAAAATGCACATTTAAGGGGCTCTTGATTCGGTGAAAGTTTTTTGACAGCTTTCAAAATGTCCACCAGGCAGTGTGAACACATGCAAAAATTAGGAGGTATATAGTAACAAACATATCCATTGGTTAAAACATCAAGCAGGATAATACATTTTTATTTTCCTTTTTATAATCTGAGCTCAAATATGGAAGTGTGCTTAATGGGTATGTAAGCTTAAGGTACATTTACCCTAATACTAAAAATTGTCCAAATGTCCAAACTGTGAAACTTGACTCAAAGTTTTGCATTATATAAAAAACAACAATAATATAAGTAGTAGCAATAGCAGAGGTAATAATCATAATAATGAATTATAATAAGGCATATACATTATAATAAAACATTTTTGTTTGTATAATTCATTATGTATTTTATTATTATTTTTTTTTCAGAATAAAGAATATGTAAGGTCTAGTAAACATTTGCACTGACCATTTGCTATAATGCATTTAAACTTTTTATTACCGAAACAGTCCTTACCAAGTGTTTTTTTATAGACAATATTTTTTATTGTTTTTTGGGACATCCAGCTTCTCTCTGCCACATTTTGTCTTTAATTTGAGAGATTTGGTAAGTTAGCACAACCAAGGCTGGTGAAGTTGATGCATTTGATGGCAGGCTTGGAGAGGAAAAGAAGGACCTCTTCGGACTTAAAAGCCCCCACACGCTTTTAGACTTGACCCCACAATTTTTCTTCCCTTTTGGTCTCATGGCCTCATCTCTCTCTCCTTTTTTTGAGTCTTAAAACATACGAGGCAGCAGACAGCTCTGGACAGAGATATGAGGAGCCTTCAAAGCCATGTTGTGACTGCTGTTTCATCTCAGTACAAAGGGTTATGCCGAAATGTGTTCCGCCTTTCAGTATATTTTGCATTTATGCTAATGATGCATAAATCAACAGGGTGCTTTTTTCGGCACCACCATATGAATCTGTAAACAGACCGAGAAAGTTATGCCATCAAACAGAATTTCACTTTTACCATGAGCTCCGGAAATTTTCTGTGATTCAAATCATTCATTTTTTTATTTCCTACTACTTTTTTCCCCAGTAAACTAATGGCTTCAGCCTAACCTTGTAAAATAATTCAAGCAGATCGAGTTTGCCTAGGGAGTCAATTTAACACTGATAAAACTTGATGAATTGAGGTACCATTCGATTAAACTAAATGATCGCCAAACATTCGTGACTTCACTCAAACTAATCCTCATAATGAGAGTGTAATTGCCTAAAACAAGCAAATAATTCCACCCAGCAGAGCGATATCGACAAATACTAATGAGGCCTGCTAGTGAAGGGTTACTATGTTTGTTTACACAGGAGAGCGAGAGAGCCTGGGAAGAGCTGTGGCAGAGGGGAAAAAAGGCAGGATTATTTGTAATTATGTGTGCCAAGTGTTTAATGCAACAGATTGGACACAATAGCAAAGGCAGAATCAGCTGCATATGAGTCCTCCATTATCCTGCAGTGGTGAAGTTGGGAGACAGATTGCCGCCGTAAGCAACACAGACAGGCTTGACACCTGCTCGCTGCTCTCCCGCTCATGCCACCACTGGGGAGAGGAAACCTGATTAACCGCGCTGTGCTAATAGAGAGAGGAAATTAACACAGCGGTATCCTGGTGAAGGAGAGCTATACTCAGAGAGGGGTGTTTAACCACTGGCAGCCAAAAATGCCATGGTGAGAGATTAATGAACTGTGCACTGATGGAGCTCAGAGTCGTGCTGTTGATGGGGCTCAACAAGTCTCTGTTTGGGGCTAATGATTCGGCGAAGACACTGCACACACTATGGCGTTGGATAGCGCTTTCCTCCACTGCCGAGCATGAACGCACATTTTGGCATAAAATTAAGGGAAGTTAGACATGGATAAACCTAATCGCTGCCTGTTGCCATGTAATTACTTTTCATAACACTGCTCATTATATGCTAGAGCATAACACTATTCAGTATATTCATTGCCATTTGTTGTGGTTGTTTGGTTAAATCTGTGTAAATATGTGTAGTTCCTATCAACATGTTGAAGTTCGACCTGTGTTTAATATGTATGAGGGAAGGAGAAATGAATTCGATTGAGTGTGCAGAATCAGAGTGACTTGCGAACTGACTCAGTGTCTGAGCGTGATGGTTCGACTCTCCCGCAGTGCTTGCCTTCAGGTATTCACAAGTGACAGGCTTTCTTTTCATTGGGTATCATGAGGTATTTGATCAAGTGTAGACTGTCTAGAGTATATCCATAAAGTGGTCATTACAGCATTTAACTTGAATCCCAGGGAGAACCTGCTTGGAAAAAAAATGCTATTAGATATTTGCAGCTGATGGAAGGACTTCATGCTTCAAGTTTTTGGAGTAGTGAGATGGTATTTGGAGTCAGGTTAAGTGGGTTTGTGGAATAGCAATTTAAATGTTATCTTCCACATGCAGCACGCACATATGTTTTATGTGTTAGCCTTACTGATTCCCTGCACTTTATCCTACCTGAAAAGTTGTGAATTTTGATGGCCGGAGGGAGACTGAAAAGATGCCCAGAGTATTAAGAGAGGACAGAGGTCATCACTAGATCGGAGCCGGAGGCAATGTAAAAGTGTGCCATCAGATGGCAATGACGTGTCTCTTTGTGAGTTCATGTAAACTACAAATCAACAGCTTTTCACTCTATGAAAGCCTGTCAGGACCATGTGGTGGCAAGCTGCTCCTGCTGCTGCAGCCCAAAGCTTTGAATGGCGTCAGAAGGCTGTTAGATTCATGTTTGCAGCTTATATTTTATAGTTATTGGATATATGCATTATTTTGACAAAGTTGTGCCATGTAGTCAAACTGAGCAATTGTTAACTGGAATAATAATTTATTATGCATTATTCCAGTTTAAGGATGTATGTCTGCTAGATTTAATTATTAAAATATTTAAAAAATAATAATGAAAATATACATTAAGCAGAAATATATATTAATGTATATTAATGTCAAATAAAAATGTACATATATATGGCTGTAATGTAGGCTCTCTCTAATCTTTTAAATAAAATGATATAGCACAAAAGACAGGTAAGGCCCGGCTGTAAACAGGACTTTGTGGGATCATGAAGATAAAAAACTTTTCAGGACAAGACTGTATGAACAGCAGACTTAGTTGCAAAATAAAACGATTGTAAAAAATGTGTAAAATGTATTTATGCATTAGTCTGCAGCAGGGTCGGCGCCAGGACATACGAAATGAGGGGGCCTCGTTGTGTCACTGGGGGGGCATACCTCCACAGCAGATATATTTTAACAAAAATAACTTAAAAAAGTAAATTACATTTTAACATTTTTAGCATTTATTGTACCATATAGGCCTACTGGATTCTTATTTCTGTGCCCCTGAGATTATGATTTAGAATGTTCAGTGGCGTCACAGAACTGCCAGATTCAAACAGCTTTCGCGCGTTTGCTGGCACTGAGCCAGAGACGGACGCGCTCAGAGCTTGTCATATATCACAATTTATATGCAGTGTTTTCAACCACATAATGTTTATTTTGGTTTCATATATTTAAATATGCATAATCACTAGTAAAATAATACATTGGTAGTTTGTAAAATACACACATATGTCTATGGAAGCAGCAAAATATATAGATTATAGATCAAGGAGAATCGGAATATCAGATAGTTGACATGGTAAGCAAGTTTGCATATATATTTTAATAAAAAAGAAAAACTAAATAAAACGAATAGCGATACATCTGTTAGTTCTTTTGGCTGCTGTGTCACGTGACAATCATGACGCGTCGCCATGGAAACAAGGGGTCATTTAAAATATTTGAACTTATGCGTAAAAGGGTTGATTTTAGAAATATTTATATTTTCTAATTAAAAAAACAATATCCAAGTTAATTAAACATTTTTATTGAGACTATAAAAAATAATTCTATATCTATTTTTAGGTGGCTACGCCACTGATCCAAAGCACTGAAGTACAGCCTGCGTAGCTCAACTTTATCAATGATGTTGGCTCCAGCTGTTTCTTCAACTACATATTCCGTCAGGTTCTTGTTTACCTGTCGCCTCCGTTTTGCTGAAACAGGTGTATTTTTAGTGATTGCTGTAACTGTGTCACAGAGAAATGCAGAATTCATCTTCGCTGCGGAGATTGCGCACACATTCGGCAGGTGAAGATACAAGTTTCATCTCAGTTAAAAGGTCTGTATCCTCTCCTTGCAGAGTGATATTGGCAGGATTGAGCAAGAAAAGAACCTAGAGTGGCAACCAGTGGCGTAGCGCTGGCGCGCTGCTGCTGTGGAGGGAGACCGTTGACAGACCAGGCTCTTGTCTTCATGACAACAATATCAACTTGACGGCGAAATAGATTGTTTGACAGGTGCAATATTTGAAAATCGATAATTATTCATTTCCTTTTTTTAATTACATTTATATCTGAATTTGTCAACCTATAGTCTTTCAAATATCAAAATATCATGAATTCATATGTATTTGTGTACAAAATTACATATAAACATTTTCATATTAGATTTTGCCTGGAAACACTTCCAACACGCGCGCGTGTCCCGGTAAAAATAGATGTCGGTTCTATTTCTAGCATGCACGCGTTTTCCGCGTGGCTCGAGCCGCGCCTGAGACATGCGTCTCACGCAGGCGGTCTGTAAGCTCTAACCTGTTAACATGGGAGCCGAATTAAAAACCGACACGCCACGCTTCTGGGATGCTTGCGCCACGCATCCAGTGTGTCGCCGGCCTGAGGGTGGTGTGCTGACTAGAGGTGAGGGGGCACAGTAACCTAGGTGGCCGGGCCAGGCCCCCTGGGGCCCCCTCGTGGCGCCGACCCTGGTCTGCAGATATGTTTTTGTGCAGGGAATGGGCATGGTTCTTTTCTTTCTTTTTCTTTTTCTTTATTTTTTTATTTTATTTTATTTTATTTTATTTTTATCATCAGCAGTAAATAGCCTAGCAAAGGTGCTTTATTTTACAAATATCCTTAAATCCTGACGAATCGCATGTTAACGGAGAGTGAGAACGACCGGGTTAATTAAAGTTATTGAGCGTAATGCTCTTCAGAGCCGGGCAGCAGGGGCGATGGGGCAGACTTTTGTGCTGATGTCGGAGTGAAGGCTGCAGAGCGTTTTTCGGTGATGCTGCCGTCGGGTCCGTTCTTCAAGTTCGTTTCCAAGGAGGAGAGACGCCTCGCGCCAGGGCTCCGCCCCCTTCTCCTGAATGCGCGAGCAGCTGCTTTCAAATCCAACTGCTCAATTCCATTCATCCTCGAGAGGGAACAAAAAAGTGGCTATTTATTAGAATACTTGTTTTGTATTGTTCCGCGTCACACAAAAGAGGCTTTATTATGTAAGAAGGAACCCTTTCGCCGGGAGAAACAATAACTTGAAATTGTCTTTAGTCTATAATAAATTTCATGTTCTTGTCTCTCTCCTCAGTTTGTAGTGAGTGGTGGGACTGGGAGCTGGGTATGACTGGCCTTGGCACACTAAGTGTAGGTTTTAGCAAGGATGGCGGTCTGGCGAGTGGCTTTGGCTGGGTTAGGACAGCGATAGAACCGGTAAGGACGATTTTACATCAATGCAAATGAAGGACAGTGCAAGTTTATATAGCTTTAAAAACAAGATTTAGATGGATATGCATTATCTTCTGGGGAAAATCTTACCTTTGGATATTTTAAGAAATTGTAAATTAATCTTCTCGTCTGGAAACGTGATATAGTCTACTGAGACAATGATGTCGCCTTGACTAACTGGTTATTAGCAGAATAGAAGTCCGGTGCGTAAGTAGCCTACGAACTGCGCCGTGAAGCCTGTTAACAGAAAGCTGAGATCAGTTTTACTGAGCTTGATCGCATGATGTGCTGTCGAACTGTACATCGGATAAGAGACGTTAACGCGATTTTTTTTCCAACGACGGTCCGGAGATGTAGGGTATTTCAGTCGGTCCAATGTAGGGTAAAGTCGCATTTTAGAGGAAGACTTTCATGCAATCATCTAAACACTTTAACACGCGTTAATGTTTAGCAATTCTTGGTGGAAGTCAGACAGCTAGCACTTTATTTTTTTTTTAAATAGCCTACAGTTCAGAAGTTTGAATTCAGTACAATAATTAAATCAGACTATTTAATTAAATTAATTAAATATTTAAAGGCCTATTAAAATGTGTGATTCATTGTCTGTCCATATGTAGGCTAATGCTGATTAAACGTTTTGTCTCAGTTTTTGTTCCCTGTAAAAATAAAAACTTTGGCCGTGTGACTGTTATAGGAAAATAACACTTAGTTGGAGTTTTGATCAACAGATTGCCACTATCGTTTGTTTAACAGGATGTCATTTTCAAGCGTCTAAAAGCCAACGTCTTACCACAGCCCTTGTGAAGTCAAGAAAAGCCACACAAAGGATTTAAACAATCAAATTAGGTTAAACAAGGCTGCAGCCACAAACAAGTTCAGCACGCTTTAATTTTTGTAGTGAAACGCTTTCCTGGTAATGAACAGTCACACACACTGAAAGCTCATATAGTCTAAAGAATACTTAGCCTACTAATATTAAAATTATTGTTTTATTAAATTGGATAATTTTAATAAATCAGTTCCTGTTTCTCTTATTGATATTTTGGGATCATGAATTACATAGAGCATGTTATATTCCCGTCTCCTTGTTGCATCCACCATCCACTAAATAACGTTTCGTGATCTGGACGATCGCAAACACCCGTGACAACTATTAAACTGTCACTTAATTTTTACGTTTAGGTTTGTTTCGTTCTTTTTCAAATAAGACGGACACCTCTGTAATTTTTTGACTAGTCGTCTGCGTTTTGGATAACTGCTGTAACCCCAGCTCTCGCACGTGCGCTAACAGTGCCCTATTGCCCCCAGCGCGCGCAAAACAAAGACACTGTGAAGAGCGACACTGGAGCAAAATGAGAACTGACAAGGTACGTTGTTCCAGGAGAGTCACAGTGTGGTTTAGCTCGCTAATCCGAAGGACAAATAAATATATTAAATAACATAAAATTGTTGTTATTAAATCTGCCTAATCTTCACCATAAAACTAACAAAACATTTTGAATCATCATGACAACATTTTGAATTAAATTCAAATTTACATTTTAAGGTTAGCCTGTCGGTGTGGGCATATTTGAAACAATACAAATACTTTGTTAAACCTTTCATATTTATTAATGCGCAATGTTAAGTACTGTACTAAAATGATTGCATTTCTCAAAATATTAATGGTGTTTTTAAATTAAAATACATAACACAGAAAATAATAATGTTATCAACATAAAATGAGTGGCTAGTCACCATGACTGAGTAAATGAAAAACCATAGGCTATCTAGACTGTTGTTACGTGGGCAGTTGAAAAGCCCTTATCTTTTGTCAAAACATGTTTTTGATTATTTGATATATTAGCCTATCGTTCCTGTCATATATTCAAAATATGACAAAGGTCCTACAGAATATATATTCAAGTTATTTCTTATGTAACTTGGAATCAAAATTGATGGCAAGATAATAGTTTTGTCTAGTGTTTCACAAACATTTTGGGGTCGGTCATGCGATTGTATCACCATAGGCTGTACAATGATCAATGCTATAGTAAAATAAAAATTACAGTCTGTTTCCTTACAGACATCACCTTTATTTCTTGCCTTTCAGTGTCTGATGTTTTTTTTATTTCGAGATAACTTTAGAGTTTCATAGTTTCCCATAGGCTATATGCCAATTTACAATCATCTTATTCACGCGCTTCAAAATCTTAGCAGTGCACCACCAGACGGCAGTGTCCTCGATTTAGGAACCTCTATTTAAAATCATGTTGTTTACCTCTTAAAATATTGTGATTTTCATATTGCTTCATTTAATGAATAACTAGCCTGTTTATAAAATTCTAAGGGGGAATTTTGTGTGTTGATAATGTCTGGCAAAAAAGAGTTAGGCTAACATATTCGAATGCGAAGTGAAATTACGTTTTTCGAGTATTATCCTGTTGACTTTTTGACATCCTATTTTAGAACGTGCACTTGTGAAACATTCATTTTGACTGATTTTTTCCTTTAACAGTTTTATACTCACAGACATTCAGGATGCAGTGGACTGTATATCAACATAGCTGACAAGTAGTTGGCTACCCTTTACACAAAGATTTGGCAAGACGTCACGAGGGGAGCATTTGAGCTATTACAGTTATTATAAAGAATTAGATCGTATCTTGTAATGTCATCTAAATGGATAAAATCTACCATTTGTCCTCTTGTTCATTTATTGCAACCATTGAAGAGGCTCAAACTGCCACCTCAGTATTTACTTTACTTTAGAGGGGGCGGTGTTGACCCTCCGTGCACCCCGCCTACTAGTTCTTTCCTCGTTGTCGACGTCACTCGACCAAACTCCATGCAAATTGCTCCTCACTAAAACGCCATTGGCTACTCGCTCATTTCAATCGCTGTCAAAACGCATCATATGGCCGCCGCTTTAACAAACTCTTCAACTCCACTAGGAAAAGTAACTCAAATGCACGTTCAATTAATGTGGATGTGAAACGGCAGTCGGACACGACACTAAACAGGCTACAGGAGCAAAAAGAGACCCCGAGACAAACGGCGAACGGTTGGGAATAAACTGAATTCCACATTTCACCGGAGCTCCACTGGCTTGTGAGGCACCTGCTTCAAGTGCGGACTACAGAGCGCCGAAAGTTTCATGCTTTTTCTCTGCTAGCGGAGAACTTCTAAGCCACTTGAATGTATAGCATGATGATGGAAACGGACCTTCATTCCCCGGGACCACAAACCAACACGAATCCGGGGCAAACGGGTCCAAACTCGGGGAGCAAAGCCAACCAAGACCGCGTAAAGAGACCCATGAACGCTTTTATGGTCTGGTCCCGGGGCCAGCGGCGAAAAATGGCTCAGGAGAACCCCAAAATGCACAACTCTGAAATTAGCAAAAGACTCGGTGCTGAGTGGAAGGTGATGTCAGAGGCTGAAAAGCGGCCCTTTATTGATGAGGCGAAGCGGTTGCGCGCCATGCACATGAAGGAGCATCCGGATTACAAATACAGACCGAGGCGCAAAACCAAGACCCTGCTTAAAAAGGACAAATACTCGTTGGCTGGCGGCTTGCTCGGCGGCGCGGGAGGCGGAGTCGGGATGAGTCCTGCAGGGGTCGGCCAGAGGTTGGAGAGTCCTGGGGGTCACGGAGGCTCGGCCGGTGGCTACGCTCACATGAACGGCTGGGCAAACGGCGCTTACTCCGGCCAGGTGGCCGCCGCGGCAGCAGCGGCTGCGATGATGCAGGAGGCGCAGCTCGCTTACAGCCAGCACCCAGGCAGTGGGTCTCACCATCACCACGCTCATCACCATCACCCGCACAACCCTCAGCCCATGCACCGCTACGATATGAGTGCCCTCCAGTACAGCCCTATCTCGAACTCCCAGAGCTACATGAGCGCTTCTCCATCCGGCTATGGTGGGATATCATACACGCAGCATCAAAACTCCAGCGTCGCTTCTTCTGCCGCCATCGGTACGCTGAGCTCGCTCGTCAAGTCCGAACCCAATATAAGCCCTCCGGTCAGCACACACTCCCGAGGCCCCTGCACCGGAGACTTGAGAGAAATGATTAGCATGTATTTACCCACCGGCGAGTCCGGAGATCCGTCTGTGCAGAGCAGACTGCATGCCTTACCGCAGCACTATCAGAGCACAACTGCCGGAGTAAACGGAACTGTCCCACTGACGCATATTTGAAAGAGCTGATGGAAAGTGATGGGTAACGCGCATTCAGAAACACTCCACCAAAAATATTTACCTCTTTTTTTCCTTTCTTTTTTAGATTGTCATTGAACTAATTTTGTACAGAATGTTTTATGATGTTCATGTAAATTAAAGGTAAATATCGTTTCGATTGCAGTTCGAATAGAAACTGGGATCTTATCAAATGTATCACTTTCAGTGAAACATTGTTTAAATATGACGTCTTTAAAAGTGATTCTGACAGCGTTTCTGGCCACGCCAAGAAATATGCGACATACTGTTATTCTTTAAATATTTAAGTTTCTGTGCAAATTGACTTTTGAGATGATAATAACAAAAGTCTAGCGTGAATAACTCAATGAAGTGTTTTGAAAGCCCATTAAGAGTTTCCTGCTTATTACATTTACCAAAACGTTTGTACACGTGAATTAATGTACCAGATTTATGTTGTAATATTTCTTGTAAATTGTGAATAAGTTTTAATATTTCAAAAGACTGGCACGTCACTGCTGCTGTACATAATTTATGACATGCATTCCTGCCAGTTCAAATCTTAACCTTGCGTTGATTCATGGTCTAAATAAAATTGGAGAAAAACTTACTCTGCTCCAAATTGGTGTTAGTTTTGTTACCTAATTCATCATACTTTGCCATTTTATATGTGTTTGATTTACCCCACTATCTAGTGGAAACTTTCTATTCGTTGATTGAGGACAAAATATCAGTCGGAAGATATTACTAATGGTTTATTTTGCTTTAAGATGTTTATTTTTTTCTGTGCATTTTACAAGCTTCAATGTGCTGTTAAAGTATCAAAACATGGAAAACGTATTTCTAAATGGGTCACACTCGATCTTAAGCGTCAGGAACGTTAATAATTTTTTACAGTTAATATGTATTAAGGACATAAATTATACAGGCATGTAGACCTTTTAATGTTTTTAAATGTACGTTTTAAAAATGTGCTTCAAAATGTTTTTATGTCCTACTTTTGTTTTTAGTTCAAACGCAATTGCATTTTATAATCAGCCGTCTGCTTAGGTAAATTAATAATATAGAAATAATAATTCAAAATACATAAAGAGAGTTTAAAAAAACAAGAGAATACTATTAGGCTAGTTTTTATTTTATTACAATAAAATAGGATAACGTACCTGAATATTGTTAAACCCCTTGTAAAATTTCAGTGTTTTGTTACTAAAGATAAAATACTTGAAATCTGTTTATTCAGAATTTGAATTGTTTGTTTACTTAAATAAGGATGTAACACTGTACTCAGTTCATCATTTCTTTTTCCATTGTAGACCTTGATTGCTACCCAAGGTGTATAATTCGGAGTACTTGAAGCATGAAAACAAACTATCATTATATGTGTATAATTTAGGCAAGGGCTTGACAATTTGCTTCACCTTTCGTTCAATGAATTTGGATTAACTGTGTAATTTCGTTTATCACGAAAATATTTACAATTCAGTTCAGTAAAGTTTTTTTTTAACTAGATTTTTTTTTTCTCTACAGCAATTAAGTTAAATCTGTTTTCTTTTTTAAACATAAGAGCCATGATTTGGCAAGTAATGAATCAGGTGTGTATGGCTATATTTTGTGTAAATAATATTGGAGAAAAGTAGCCTAATTCACGCGTGTTTAAAAACTTTTTTTTTATTATTACTTGAGATGTTTCATCAAAATTTCATGTTATAAAGAGCCAACTCTAATTCTTTTAAAAGTTGATTTCATACAATGTATGTTTGAGTAGGCCCACCGGTTAATCAAAACGACATATTTCTGTAGTGCTGCATTGACACCGTCTGTAGTCTCTGATTATATAAAAAGTGGAATCGTGTTTATTTTGTGTTATTTACTAATGTGTTCGTTATTTATTCTTGATTCCCTACACATGAAGAATTAAATCGTTAAGCTCTCAGTGGTTGAACACAATGTGATTTGAAGCAGAGACAGTTACCGGGATCAGCCAGCAGAGACGCTGACCTCTCCTCTGGGACAGAGAGTCAAAGGTTATTACAATTACCTGCTGTCTCCCTGGGGCTAGTTTAGCAACACGTGTCAGAAGTGCAAAGCCGCAACACACTACTGCACCAGACGTTCTTTTTCTTTTTTGGATGCGCATGTGAGGCCTTCAAGTCTGCAATTGCCACTTCACACACTTGAAATAAATATGAAGCAGAACAGGACGAGGAGTGTTATAACTGTAATATAGCCTTGTGTAGGCTACATCACAAACCGAACGATCTTGGTGCAGCATGACCTTAAATGACTTAAATTATTTTAACAGGCGACTGAGTTGTTCTTCATTTATAATGTATATATTTAGTTTTTTTCATGATCTTAAATTAAACTCCATAATTCTGAACCCACACTTTCCTCTCCCCTTCACTATTGACTCTACATGAGAAGGTCCACTCAGAAGCCAATTGTATCTATCTGCAGATGAAAAACTACACGGATTAGCGCCGAAAATAGAGAGGCGGAGAACCAAGTCACGGCACTTGGCAGGTTAAAGAGAAGCGTTCTGGTAAATTTAACCAAAATAATTTACTACCCCGCCAAAAGAGTCGAAGGCACGCGGGGTGGGATGGTTGAAAAGGATGGGATGGAGTGTGAGGTGGGAGGGGTGGCGGTGGACTCGAACCAATAAATCGTCTCAACGTGCGATACCCTTATCTTGTAGCCACCGATATATTCTGTGCTGGGAAGCCATCAACACTGCTGGCTCGTACGAAAACTCCAGATCTCTTGCACTCGCTGTCCTAAATGGGGATAATTAGCATCACTTTATCACGCCTCTGCATATTTTCTCCCTTCTCCAAAAAACCCGGTACGCTGCTATTGGTCGCTGCTCTGTCACAGAAGATTACGGAGACAGATTGCACGGAACGAATGTGCTGAACGAGATTAGGGAGGAATAGAAATAGCAACTGGGCCAATAAATTCCTCGCGAGGGCCTTATCGTGCAATTACACGTTGACATGTTTAACAATCTTGCTGCCTCTTAATCCTGCGCCCTTCCAAGAGGCGAGATGCTGCGCCGTAATTTCTGCAGCCTGTGATTCCGGAGCAGTAATTTAAGCATGTATGCAGAACGCCACGAAAAAGCAACTTTGTTCAAACTTTTATTTACCAAAATATTGCTGTCTTTCAGCTAATTATAAATTATTTGTTCCCCACCGTGTCCAACAGTCTTTTTTAACCGCGGCAGACACAGACCAGGGGCCCGGGCGTTGTCGCATGTAAATCAGCCCCATAAGTTTCAGTACGATTTTTTGTCTGAATTGCGTCATTATTGCTCGGAAGCGCAGACAGTAGGCTAATTCAGTGGACTTATTTAGTGATGCACCCATGGGATTGCTTTTCACAGATTTTCTCGTGTTGTTGTGCATCACTGAGAATCCAATTACCATTATAAAACGAGCGCGGTTCAGAAAGTCTAGACTGCTTTATCTAAGAAAAAATGCTAGCTGACCGATGCAAGGTTGTATATGAATTTTCAAGGCGCTTATCAAGCAAACTGCTTGTTTAATAAACTAGCCTTCCGTACCTTAACTGTCTGTTTTGTCTCTCTCTCTCTCCCCCGCTCTCTTTCTCTCACCCTCGTGTTGGGAAGAGAGGTCTGTGTAAGGATGATTGTGAGAGACTCTGCTGGAATTTGGCAGGCCCGCTGCTTGGAGAGGCGCCCCACGCTGTGACTCCCATTCAGCGGTCCAGCGCGCTGTGAGGTTGGGAAGTTTCACTGAGCCGTGCACTCAATGGCTCCACAAAGCTGATTACAAGCCCCAGCGAATTCCTGAAGGGACCGGGCAGCCACGCAGGTGTGCGGGAAACCGGGGCAACCCTTCAGAGTTATAGTGACAGAGCAAGACAAACCGGGAGACCACACAAAAAGCAAAGCGTCCCGCGAAGTGGCCAAGGATTTGGTGGGAAAAGAACACCTTAAATGTCTTCTCCCTTGTGAGCGAAAGGGGAAGGGAGGAGAAACTTTCCGAAGGCCTATTAAAACGATGCCCAGTCTCATCAGGACAGTGAACTGAAATGCATTTTTAAGCATCGGAAACGAATTTCTGTTTTTAAGTTTGCCATATGCATTCTGAATGATCTAGTGTCTAGTGTCTCGCTTAAAATAGGGTTCGGGGTTAACGACGATTCATAAAACGTAAAGGCCTGCTTTCCCTCACCGTGCCCAATTCATTTCTCTGGTGCTAAAAAATCTACATCAATGAAGCAGACAGCGTATTTAATTAGAGCGGAGTCTAACTATCAATTACTCAGGAAAAACACAGGATCCCCAAGGACCGGTAATCAGCGCGCCAACAGTCGGCCGCGCGCTCATTACAGCAAAGCGACAGGCGGGAATAATAATCAGGGCGCGGCGACGCATCTGCCTACAGTATTACCACTGCTTCCTGTTGCCTCTCACAAGTTTAATAACTCCTAGTTTTTGCTCAGTTTAGCCAAGTGGTTGCTCACTTGTTGGCGATATGACACTTTTTAATGGTTTTGCTTGCTGAATAAAATTAGTCCCACTGCTTGTCTCTTTTAGTCTATAATATAAGCTTTTGCACTTCACACAAAATGGAATTAAAATAGTTTGTAACATTTTTTTCGCTCATTCCACGTACATAACACAGTAACACAGAAGTATACTTGGTGTTAATTTTTGTTATAGAATTTTCAGCTACCAGCATGCTTTGTCATTTCAGTGACCAGTGTTTGTCTTTCTTCCTGTCAACATCACATAAGACTACATTTTTCATGTTAACGTTTGTGGTTGTTAACTAGTTAACAAATATATATATATATATATATATATATATATATATATATATATATATTCCTCCCTCATTTTAGTTAGGTTAAAACCACTGTCCACTATTAAACCTTTGAAGTAAAATAATTGCTTATTAAATATAAAACATTTGGAATGTATCAAAATACCGTGCACATATGGAGAGTATGTGTTCTGCCAATATTTCCTCAGTTTGAGTGAGGGCTCAGTCTTACTTTATGCGGCTAATTTAATCCTCTGCAGAGTCAACAAGGGCTAATTGAGATCAGCGGGGCGCAAACACCCATTCACAATCAGTTTCTCCCGTGCAACGGATTGTCCCGTTAAGCCGTTTTGCGTGGGTTTTGGGACTCGGAAGTAACCATATCAAGGCAGTCTATAGATCAAGACTGTTAGCTTTGATTTCTGGATTATACTAATGGCAAAGGTCTCTGAGATTTAGGCATGTTTCAGTTCCCATGCTTAGCCTTATAAATATGCTATAAATCTATTCCAGTCTTGGCCTCACCTGTGTCCTGTCACCCCTGCTGTCCTCATGTGATTAGGGGACAAAAGCACTTACCCGGCCCGGCTATGGTAGTCAATCAACCACAACGGACTATGCTAATTGAGGGGAAAGGCGAGAGGAAGACGAACAGTGATCCCAATTGTTCGGCGAATTTCACAGCTCAGCGCAGCTGCAATGCTACTGTTCTCTCCCAATACATTCTTCCTTCACTTCCAACACAACACTACTGTAAGCTGAAGTCTGTGCGAACAAAAAATGAATTTAAAATACTGGCGATTTTCCCATAAAAGGTGACAGTTTAGATTAAAAACCATATTGTTTAGGCGGATACAGCTGAAGAGATAAATGAGTATTGCTCTGAAGTTTTTGAGGAGCTGTCCAGGTCCTGAAATGAACGCGACTCAAACACACGACTGCATACGTCCTCTTTGGGCTATAGCATAAGCGAAAAATCTTAAAATACATCTAAGTTAATAAGTTTATTAGTAGCCCACTTAATAGAAATGTTTTCTCTATGTTTCCGTTTCTCTATTCATCAATTAGCCTCGCCTCTGCACACCTCGTGTGAGTTGTTTGAATAAAAAAATGATGGTCAAAGTTTGTGCCTCAGGTCTTTGGACAAATCCAATAAAGAAAATGAATGTTAGTCCTTCCTGTCACAGCAAATGAAGATCTGAACACAAAGTAATAACCATATCACTTGGTGAATAATAGGTATTTTAGCACAAAGGCAGACTTGAATTTGTTTATGCAGACATAAAGAATTTGAGTAGTTATTTGAAAAAATCTATTTACTGTGCCATTTTACAAGCCTAGTTACTTGGTACTGATCAGTCTTTGTTTTTGTTTGGCTTTCTCTCATCTTTCAGTCTGAGATCAAATATGTGCCTAGAAAAACAACTTGTGGCAAATATACAAAAAGAATGACAACTTCAACTGTAAATTACTTTTTTCTCGCATCTAGTTTGACCCATCTCACAAGGTGCCCTTCCTCTCAGCAGGGGTCAGAAAATAGGCCTGAGAATTGTTTGTGTTTTACCGCTGCTGGAGTCCCACTGTGCTTCTGTATTTTGTGATGGGATAAACTTTGACTGTGTCTGATTGTGTTGCTTTTACATCTGAAAGAGAGAGAGAGAGAGAAAAAGAAACAACAATAAAAGAAGTTGATGTTTATGGATTGGTCATTGATTTTGTTGCTCTTGGCTGTATGGGCCCCTTTTTTTAATAAAGACAGGCAAGGATATGGAAGCGTGTACAGCAGCTTGGGCTAAAGCTGTAGAAGTAGATGGAGTCCACGTGGACAGTCGGTGACAGTTGAAGTACCTGCCCTGAGGGACTGCGTGACGGATTGGGGGCAGCGGGGTTAGGGGTGATAATGACACACCCCACTGAGTGCTATTACTTAAAGACTGTGCTGGGCTGAAATGACATTGTAAAGGGATGGGGCTTCCTGCCACCTTTTCACTGCACTGGGTGCTCTAGCTCAGCAACTTACTTCCCGCTTCTGTGTACTCTTTTGTCTGCTGTGTAACTGCTTCTTTGCTGTGGCTGCTGCTGCCCCCCATCTATTTCCCCATCCCTCCTTCTCTCACACTTGCCTATTCTTTCTAGTGTCTGCTTACATGCATTACAGAGACTCACTTTTATGCATGCATAGGTTCCTGGCAGAATATGCTGAAATTTGGCACATAATTTTTTTGTTCTTCTTCTAACACTGAAAAAGCTTATGTGTGTCTGAAGCTTCAGTGCACCTTACTGCTGAACACATGGCCTGTCTGGCTTAGATCAAGACTTGGGCTCTACAGCGAGCTTTAATGAGATTCCCCGCAGCAAAACTTAGGCACATGTAGGCTACTCAAGTTATCGAATACTAAACACACAGATATCTTTTCTACATACATTTCTTTTTTGTTTTGCGGTGTATTGCACTCAGAGTTAGGGTGAAAAAAAACAGGTATCAGTATGTGGTGTCCTTCTATATGAATGGACTGTAAACATATAGATTGTATTGTTTTTAATGCGTTTGCAGTTTGTGGTCTGCAGTGACAAGCCCCTGGTGTGAGTCAGGTTGCACTCAGATTGTGAATAATAAGCAGCTTTCCCTCTAATTGTTTGAGCACTTACATATAGATGGACTCCCTGTGTTCATATACAATGTTCTTTTTTTTTTTTTTTTTTTAGCCCTAGTGAATACTTTCCTTAAATACTTAAACCTTTAGGTCATTCAGATTGACCAGCCACCTTTCAATGTGTGTATGTGTGCTCTTGTTTTTGTGACATATCAGGACACAACTCTGTATAATGACATGGGTATGACACAGTTATTACAAGGAAAGGGTGACTTATGAGGACATAACCCATTTCCCCATTTTTCAAAATGCTTATAAATCATACAGTTTGTACGGCATAAAAACCATTACGCCTGTGGGATGTCCCCACTTTTCACAAAAACAAACATGTGTGTGTGTGTGTGTGTGTGTGTGTGTGTTTATATTTGGTAGGGGTGTAACAATATGGTCATGTCAATATATGATCCTCTCATTATAATTTCACCAATGCCAGAATAGAGTAATGTTTTTTTATGTTATTAATTCTAAGACATGTGAGCTTGGACTTGGTCCTTCCCTATTCAAAGGGCAATGGTGACCCTGAAATATTCATAATTCTACTAAGCTAAAAATGCAGAATTAGACACGTATGCTTATACTCTGTACCTGACAACATCGTTTTAAATAATGTATTTTATTAAAATGTATTTGAACTTTAATTTAATATTAATAATGAATAAACATGGGACCTCAGATGTTTGACTTTCTGGTTTTACATATTTAAAAGTCCAGTACAATATTTGATGCTAAATTAAATGTCTATATAGGTTTGTGTGTTTGTATACAATAGTTATAATATGTATGATAATATAAAACATTAGATTTCTGTCCCAAGATCTCAAGCAATTAAAAATCAGTCAGAACAGGATTTAAAAAAATCTGAAGTGGTCATATTAAATTGGCATTATCAAAGGATAATTTGAATTTGAATCATCGGGCTGTAATAAATAAATAGTAATAAATTGTGCATTCACATTGTTTTCTGACCGAGTAACTCCCGTGGACTTTCCAGCGGATAACTTTTATCTTTCCCTGCATGCAATTACTTACTAGTAATAATAAAAAAGTTAATTTTCTTCAGAACATTCAGCCAGTAATATCTTCACACTAGCACAGACATGCATTGAGGCCAGACTCCCAGCAAAAGTGTGAGCAGCGTAGTATGAGCTATTACTGCGGTGATTCATGCACATGCTGGTTTCTGTTTCAGCCAGTTCCTTGTGAGTATGTGTATTACTCTGGCCCCACACCTCTAATGTGTTTGCTGAAGAAAAGAGTAATGCAGTTTCTGTGCAGAGTAACCTTAAACACAATGATGTCTTTCTGGCTGATGGACTTAATACGCTGAGCAGCGGAGCTGTATTAAACGTCTGTGGTTCCTCCGTTTCTAATGTGGCAGTATTTCTCTGCAGGGCTGACAAAAAGCTGTTATTTCTCTCTTGAGGCGCAGAGCCAATACCTGAGACCTCTGCCAAAAAGCCAATCCTTTTACACTGTTAGCGAGAAATCTTTTACTGTACACAATACACAGATGCAAACAAAAATCCAAAAGGCATTTTGTCTCCCTCAATCAAAAACACGGGGAAATTCACTCTCACACACAGTTTGGTGATTATTTTAAGTAGAGGAGATTAGGTTAATGAGGGGTCAGGGGGTGACCATAAGAAACAACGACTTGGTTTCCTCTGGATGTCACTGATAGCTCTTACTGAAGCTGACCTTTGACACCCTTACAGTGAGTGATCAACAGACTAGATTACAATATCAATGTGATGGACACAGGATCCTTTTTACAAGGCTCACTGAAATATAGCTTTCAATGATAACCAGAATCACAGCTAAAGAGGATCTATTTGTAACAATGACCTTACAAACTGACACATTTGATGCCCTTTGAAATTCCATTCAGGTTGAATCAAAACAAGTTTCTCACCTTTTGATCTATTTACACTGAAGTTCAAAAGTTCATTTTTAGGTGTTTTTTTATGTTTGTGAAAAATACTCACCAAAGCTGCATTTTGATCAAAAACACAGTAAAAACAGTAATATTGAGTAGTGCAGTCATGATGTCAAAATCTGGAAGACTAAAGGCATCTTTACACAGGCATGTTAAGGCTGCCCTGTGCCTGCACAAAATTCAGTATAAAGATGCAATGCCACATAAAAGCATAAAAGACTAAATTATGCCTGCCATGACTCACGTCAGCCCCTAGTATCAGAGTTGTAATTGCTTTACAAATGTTTTTATACATCATCTGAGGACAATAAACCATAAGTGTAATGACACCTACAGTAAATGCCGCTTTGCAGTGTAAATTTGTTGAAATTGACCAGTGGTTCCCTTGAGATTTCCCTCATGGGGGTTTTCAGTTCATGAGGAAAGTCAAGTCTGTGGTTAACATATGACAATACTTTGACATTTTGCTCTAAAACATAAACTGCACACACTCACACCCCTAATGTTTTGGTGTAGTTACATGTTAGAAACATACGTTTGTTTTTTAATAATCATAACTGCTTCAAAATTGATGTTTTTGGAATGGATGTTTGAAATTCATGTTCAAGTATTGTCTAGTTATGTTTACCACAGGCTTTATTTTACTCATAAATTGAAAAGCCCCATTATACCAGTAGGGAAATCTAGAGAAAACCAGTGGTGAATTAGTCTTGAGTTTTGATCTCATGGCTGCAAAACTCAATTTTTTTTTCAATAATGGTTTTCTATTACTCCAGACTTCAGTATCATGTGATCCTTCAGATAACAGCAGCTGATTTGGTGCTCAAGAAACATTTATTATTATCAATGTGGAAAACAGCTGAGCTGCTTAAGGATGCATCAGAATGAACAAAAGTGAAAGTAAATACATTAATAATATTACAAAAGATTAATTTTACAAATAAATGCAGTTTGATAAAAAGGAAACAAACTCCACCAACACAGAAGAATGGAAAAGTTTCCTTTCCTGTGTGAAAAGGTAGACCTGAATTTCGCCCCTCTCTTTTTCCCCCCTACAGGCATGGATGAAGTCATAGAATCTTTTATCTATCTCTTTTTCCCGCACCTCGTTCTGGCTCCCCGAAGTTGAACGATTAAAGCCGAAACAAGTGTTATATGCCACAGGTAAAACTTTTAACAGACCAATTCATGAGATAACCTTGAACATATGGTTAGATTAACGTTACTTCAGAATATCTCTCAATTCCGTACAGCTCCATAACAGGACATAATTGCCAAAGCACATAAAATAAACCTCAGTTAGCCAGACAACCTGCTGTGAAAATCAATCAGTTCATATGTTAACATAATTAATTGCATACACGTTATATGACTTTTCACGTCTCGCTACTCTGACCCAGCGTTCTAAAGGTGACTCCTCAAATAAAGGACTTCTGCGAGCGTGAATGCGACCGCGCTGTGATCGTGTCATGTCCGTACAAGTTTTCGAAGTCTTCTGGCTCCTGTGTGAGTTGAAAAGAGTAGATCAATTTCTAATAAACTTCTTCAATGGGCCAATTTTGCCTTTCACTGGCTGCTTTGAAAGGCTCCAGTTAGCATTTAGAGAAAGAGATGGAGAGTGAAGGATGATTACAGAGGAATACAGTATGCCACTGAAGGTCATCACTCAAGGATAATGAGCGCTGTATTGAAACTACACCTGTTCCCACCGTCTCTTTTTCCAACCCAGTCTACGTGAGTGAGAGTTCACTAAATCATATTGATCTCAAAACAACACGACTGATTGATGGTTGCATTTCAGGGTACGAAAAAGCCTCATGTCCTTTCAAAGCAAAGAAAAAATTATAGAATTTAGAAATTTAGAATTATATAAAGGAATTATATTAAGCAGCATTTGATCACATTAAAATCTTCATATTATTATCGGTACAACATTTGTAAACTTATTCATCTTTGAGGGCAATTGACTTGTTACAAGCAACAGCAGTACTAATAACAAAGACAAATAAATATATGTATTTTTTTATTGTTTAGTTAATATAAACATAATCTTTTTGTAGGAAGCTTCTTCAGTAAACAAACAACCAAAAGAGTCAAGCATCGATGACGGTCACCTTGAACAGTTTTTATACATTTGTTTACATCAGATTTTTTTTCACTGTAAACTAAACTGTATACTAACAGTATTGTTTACTGATAACTGGTATGTGTGTGTGTCCATCCATCCCATACACACACATTCACCTTTTAAAAGTAATTTATTTCTGTGATGGCACAAAGGAATTTTTTTTCAGTCATTACGGCAGTTGTCAGTGCCACATGATAGTTCAGAATCTTATAAATCAATTTTAATATGTGACCAGGGACCACAAAACCAGTCATAAGGGTAAATTTAGTGAAATTGAGGTTTATACATAATCTGGAAGCTGAATAAATAAGCTTTCCATTATTATATGCTTTGTTAAGATAAGACAATATTTGGCTGAGATACAACTATTTGAATATCTGGAATCTGAGGGTGCAGATAATCAAAATATTGAGAACATCCCATTTAAAGTTGTCCAAATTAAGTCCTTTGCGATGCATATTATCAATAAAAATTACGTTTTGATATATTTATAATAGGAAATTTACAAAATATCTTCATGGAACGTGATCTTTACTTAATATCCTTCTGATTTTTAGCATAAAAGTAAGATCAATCATTTTGACCCATACAGTATATTGTTGGCTGTTGCTACAAATATACCAGTGCCACTTAAGACTGGCTTTGTGGTCCAGGGTCACGTATGCTGATTTAGTGTTCAAGAAACATTATATATTATTATCCATGTTGAAAACAGTTGTTTTGTTTAAGATTTTAGTAGACATGTTTTCACGATTCTTTGGTTAACAGAAAGTTCAACACTGCAATTATTAGAAATAATTGGTTTACTTATTTTTTTTTTATTTTTTTTTTATCAATGTCACTTTTGAGCAACATAAATGTGAAACAAAATATATATATATATATATATATTTGATGTATATTTTTGCATGACAGAATTTCTTACATGACTTAATGTTTTTTAAACTGCCTTACAATGTAAAACACAAACACAAACAACTGATTTGTAATGTGACGGTCATCAATGCTTGACACTTTTGGTCAACTAATGCAGAGAAATGTCTTATTTCCTCCTTGCATATTTCCTGATTTATTCTATGAAATCTGAGGTGAACGGCCATAATGGGATTAGAGGCGGTGCTGCTGAACCCAGCGTGGCCCTGCTACCAGCTCACTCAAGAGAAACACACAGTTATCACACAACAGCAGATTGTTTTGAACTACTTATGAAAAAACAGAGCATCTGAAGACAGAGGCACTCTTGCCAGCGTGAGCTGGTGTTAAGTGCATGGTTGTTCCCGTTGTTTTATTTAGCATCTGCAGAATTCCCAGCATAGTTAAGGTGCTTTGGAAAAGGATTAACTGTTGCTGGCAGCGGCGAGCAAGCCTCGCAGATTTTCCCCTAGCAAGAAAGTACAAAGAAGAGGAGGAAGAGGGAGAGGGAAAAGAGGGAGAAAAGGCAAAGAGAAACCACAATAACAAGTTGTATAAACACGACCTGAGAGTGAGACGCGGGTAAAAGTATATCTAAACAACAATTATCCCTGAAGGAGGAAAGGAGGAGGCTTTCACTTGCCTACTTACAGTGTCCTATTACATCAGATGCTTCATTTCCATCGCTCTCTTCTAGCTAATTCCCTCCACCTCTCCCTCAGTGCCTTGTTTTTCTCTAATCATTTACTCCTCCATTCTGTCCTGTTATGTCCAGCTGTTTTCTAATGGGTGTAATTAGAGAGGGACGATATGGAAAAGCCCAAATCAAAAGATGCACGCTGAGGCATCTAAAGTGTCATTCCCAAATCATTTAGATTATTTGAGCTTTGTCATTCAGTATTTTTAACAGAATATAAGCGAATAAAATACACATCTGAATGACTTCAAATATTAAGTATTTTCTTTTCACATCTTCACATGTAAGAAATGATCTTTGCATCAGGAGTATTTTTTCTCCCTCAGGAATGTGTGCAGACGATTAAGTATTTTAATAATTTAAAGTCTTTTCGAGTTCAGTATGACCATGAAGCATGCCTGGCATTATTGTGTCCATTACATTGTGTCCACATCCCGAGATTTGGATGAAGACAAATCCATAGTGTTCATAAAAACAAGCTGACTTGAATTGAGATATTTGCCAGGACACTGTTATATCTCTTCTAAAACCTTCAAAAATGTTTTAAAAATGTGCAAATGTAATTGAAGTCAGCCATAGTCAGTCATAAGTTGGCACTGACCTTGATACAGGTAAAATAAACAGACATTTTTAAACCAATTTATTCAAGTTTCCAAAGACGGGTCTGTTGTAACAAATGATTTAGTCTGGGAAAGTTGTAGCTGTATTCAGATGCTCCTCTGCTGTTCCTTTGGTTATGTTCCTTGTTTCTGGAGCAGAGAAACAAGATCCGGTCTGTTCGTAGAACTGCAAACAAAAGCACTTGACTGACGGCCAGATTTCTTCTCGTGGCTGCGCTCAGGTTTCCACGCTCCCAGTATGACGCTTGAGAGACGGCAGGTAACGCAATCTCAGGTGTGCTCGGGGGCGTGGCCGGCCCTTTTCTTCACCTTGATCACCCGCAGCGCAGCGACAAACACGGCTCCGTTTCAACCACTTATCCTGCTCCGCTGAAATAATCATCTGATCAGCTTCTTTCTCGCTCTCCCTCTCTCGCTCCCATCTCTGTTTCTCTCATTGGTTTCCACTCTTTATTGTATGGAAGTACAGTCTGTATTTCCACCCTTTGTCTTTAGTTATTCTGAAGCAAAATGAATAAAGCCCTAAATGTTAGTGGAGCTGGTTTTTCCTTTTACATTTTTTTTTACCCATATATAGAAGGTGTATGATAGTGAAAAGGATACTCCTGAATGCTGTATACTCACATTAGCATGTGGCACTTTTGAAAGTTAATAATACACTCTTAAAAATAAAGGTTCCAAAAGTGGATTTTCATAAAAGAAGCCTTTCAGTGAACAGTTCTTAAAATATTTTTTTTTCTTAACAGTCTGAAGAACCTTTTCCACTATTTAAGGTTCTGTGGATGTTAAAGGGATAGTTCACCTAAAATAGACAATTCCGTCATTAATTACTCATCCTCATGTCGATCCAAACCTGTACGACCTTCGTTCTTCTTCACAACACAAATAAAGATATTTTGTGGAAATTCGAGAGCTCTCTAAACCACCATAGACAACAAGAGTCCTACCATGATCAAGACTCAGAAAGGTAGTAAGGACATTGTTAAAATACAAATCCATGTGAAATCAGTGGTTCAACAGTAATTTTATGAAGTAAAAAAAGGTCATTTTATTTTATTCAATTATTTCGATATGATATCATTGTGTGGATAATGGCGGAGGACTGAAGAGAAGTAATTGTTGAATAAAGTCCTTATTTTTGTTTTCTTTGCACACAAAAAGTATTCCTATAGCTTTGTAAAATTACAGTTGAACCACTGATGTCACATGGACTACTTTACTGATGTCCTTACTACTTATCTGGGCCTTGATCGTGGTAGGACCATTGCTGTCTATGGAGGGGTAGAGAGCTCCTGGATTCCATCAAAATACTTTGTTTTCTGAAGGTAAATGAAAGTCTTGTGGGTTTGGAATCAACATAAAGGGTGAGTAATTAATGACAGAATTCTCATTTTTGGGTGAACTAACTAAGGAATCCGCTGCATAAATGCCTGGGACTTTGAAATACTGCTTTCGTTAATAATTTTTTTTTGCTCAAGTGTTCTTGGTAACAACACAGTATGCATTCCACGCCCTAACACAAGTGTTGACAAACTAGCACATATGATAGAAGTGAAAATGACGGCTCCTATTACGCATAATATATAAATGTCATTTTTGTGATTAAATATGAAAGCTTTAAATCCATCCTTTCCGCTCGCTAGGTATACTGTATATTTTTGAGGGGGCCAACTCCCCGGCGTGCAGTAGTTTAGAGTGCCCATTTAGCCGGGCCCCCTGCTCTCCTGACAGCTGATGGAAAAGGCAGTGTAACAATGAGCCCCCACCGTGCCTCTCTGCCTGCCCCCAACCACCAGGGGAAGAGGAAGCAGCGGCAGCCGTGTGACACATTATTCTGTCCCCCCGGAACCTGCAGCCAGGCCAAGCCCCCCCTCCGGGTTCCCTTGGACCTCTAAGTGCCAAGCCATGGACTGAGTGACATTTCCAGAGTCCTGACCTTTGTTTTCCCATTGACTGGGAAGACGTTTGAAGGAGGTACTGTGCACACTGGTCGACTCTCGGCGAACGGCACACACTCGCAATTACACACATGGTTTTAGAGCTGCTCTCACAAAAGGAGAACTGAGCGCTATACTGTCAGAGAACTTATGCAAGAGAAATGCTATATCTGGTTTACGTTGGATTTTAACTACACCGAGTCTGGATAAAAGGCACAGCAAACTTAACAAGACTAATAAAAAGTAACCTCGGTGCACTTTGACTAAACTTTAAGAGCAGAGTTTAATCTTCTCAAAAATGACCACTGGAGACCAAATTATGGCACATTTTGTGTTTCTGAAAAGCTCCCCTCAAAATGAAGTCAGATTATTGTACCATTCAGCGTTACATAGAAATGTCTACCACAAAATTAATTTGGGGGGCATGTTGGTTTGAAGTATGGGTTCTCGTAGGACTACATTTAAAAGCAAAACAGGAGAAAGGAAAGCCTCATGTGGAGAAAATGGCATAAAATGGAGTGTACTGCAGTGTTGATAGGTTGAGTCTTGGGCTTTATTAATGATATAAGCTGCCGGCCAGTGCTTTGGTCAAATCAGACACCTGCTATGGCTGCCACGCTCCAAGAATGGTGACATCACAGGGAGCAGGACAAGTCAGATCCGCTGTTAATCGCTCGCCTTAATTGAGTGCTCTGCTGAGTTCAAAATTGCTCAGTACAATCAAGACTCATTTAAGAGTCCCACCATGTGCTCTTAGGCCATGATGAGATATTGCCTTCATTGCCTGTTGTTTCTGCATATTAGCCTTCCTTTCAATACACCCCCTACATATTTGCCTTTTTTACTCCTACCCTTCAGGTTGCTGTTTTTACTGGCTTTGGTTTCTCTCATTTCCCTGAGTTCCAGGTGGGGGAGGAAGCTATTGTTTTCGAACACCCTGGTCCCACTCCTCATTTGTTCCTCACTAATTCCAACTTGGCAGAAAGTATGGACCAAAGTAAGTCTTTCTTTTTTCTTCCCATATCTTGTATCACTTTGAAGGGGGTTATTTTGCAGTATGAACTGCACATTATCCAGTGTATGATGTGGCTGCTCACCATATAAATATATGAAATATTGATTTGACCTGGAAGATTAACTCTGAATCCTCAGAGGTAATTTTTACTATATAATCGATAACTGAGATGCAAGACAGCACCAGTTCTGGTTGTGAAAGGAGAGTGAGTCCGCGGTATGATACGCGAGACATGAAAGTAGTGCCTGATAAACAGTGTTACCATAGGCAATGGCGAATATGAATCAATGTTTGATTACTAGATAGTGCAATTGACCAATCAGAATCAAGTATTCCAGTGAGCCGTGTGATATTATTTATCAGAGTGCTTGCTACTAATAGCACTGTGACACTCACGCACTTATTTTGCACATAAAAGTTCTGCCTGTGCAACCCGATCTCATGGCAATTCATACATATTTTACAAGGGATTTGTATGACCTCACTCGTACAAATTCGTATGATTTTTGCTATATCATATTTACAGTAGTCAACATTTGAAGTGGATCAAAGCCTTTCATCAAAGTTGTCCGCAAACCTAAAATCTAAATGCGTTCCCCAGTTCGTATGAATTTTAATTTTTTCACGAGTTCCCCAATTCGTATGAATTTGTACAAATGACCTACCCCCTAACCCCGACCCTAGACCTAACCCAACCCTAAACTTACCCCTCTAGACAAATCATACCAGCATGGTTGTATGAATTCATACGAATTAGCTACCTTGGAAAATATGTATAAATCCGTCATGAGATAGTGCTGGCCTGTGTCGCCCCACAGTCAAACACAAGACATCTTTACAAATCTAAGTTAAGGCTGCTCTGTGCTGGCCAAAATATTCAGCTCTTGGTATAACAGTATACGGTAAATTATGGTGTAAATGCATTTATGCCACCTCTGAGCAGCAGTGTAAAGACACCTTCTGGAGTGTTTCGGTTCTACATTTGCAGTGTAAATTTGGCATCAATATGGTAAAATATATGAGCAAAGGAGAAGCAGTAGCATGTCAGATGAATAATACATGAGCAGTAATATGGCATGTAGGCATATGAGCAAAAAACACCTCGTAATGTAATCTGACACACTAGCCATGAAGTTATCATGCTGACTGAAGTTTATTTCTTGTTGCTGAATGCTGTTCCTTTGACATCTGGGAAAACAGACACCACAGGTGCTCACACTGCATGTCGAGACATATAAAATATAGCTGTAAAGTTTTTAATGGATGGATTTAAAACAACAATAGTACATTTTTATAGAAATCATTCATAGAAAATTTGTTCCACTAAATGAGAAAGCATTTTAAGATAATTTCAATACAAATATTTTAGTGCCCCCAATAGGCCAGTCATTGTAATTTTTAAATGTAAATTTCCTATAAGACTCCTGTTGGTTTTACAATAAATTGTGCAAATGTATCTCAGGAATACTAGTAGATGCATCAGTGTCACCTAGTTAATCTTGTGCTCAACACAGCATGTCACAGATCACACGAAGCCTCGGACACGCGCACACACACACACAAGCACACGCACACACACACACACACACACACACACACACACACACAGCGCAGTGAAACTGTTCAGGCAATCCACACCACAGCGGAGTGAATGCCTTACTCTTGTAATTTATTACTGTCTGACCACAGACATTGTATTATCCAACGTTTCAGCCAAGAGTTGTCCAAGAGCCTCACCTGAGATGAACAAAAGCTGAATAGAACAGACTGCATCTTGCCCTTCCACGGTTTATTAAAAACAGTAAGAAACTGTACTGACTCAAACTACTCTCATCTGAATGCTTTATGTACTTAATTAAGTGACGTATTCCCTTTCAATACAACTTAAGCTCAGCTCACAAAAAAATTTTGATTATCACAAAAAAATATTTTGTCTTCATTTGTTTAATTAAAAATTAGGATGTGATTTGAGTGAGACGTTTTAAGGTTTTATGTAGCATTTTCATCTTATTAAGTTGTAGATTTGAATACAACTTTACACATAACAGGTTTGTAAGCAAAATGCTTGTTAATATGATTTTAATGTTTTGAAACAAAGTCATTTAACATTAAGGGACTGGCCCCATTAAAGGGTTAGTTCACCCAATAATCAAACTTATGTAATTAATAACTCACCCTCATGCCGTTCCAAACCAGTGAGACCTCCGTTCATCTTCGGAACACAGTTTAAGATATTTTAGATTTAGTTAGGGTCATTTAGAATATGTTGAAGCATCAAAAATACATTTTGGTCCAAAAATAGGAAAAACTATGACTTTATTCAGCATTGTCTTCTCTTCCGTGTCTGTTGTGAGAGATTTCAAAACAAAGCAGTTTGTGATATCCGGTTCACGAACGAATCATTAGATGTAGCCGGATCTTTTTGAACCAGTTCACCAAATCGAACTGAATCGTTTTAAACGGTTCTCGTCTCCAATACGCATTTATCCACAAATGACTTAATCTGTTAACCTTTTTTAATGTGGCTGACACTCCCTCTGAGTTAAAACAAACCAATATCCCGGAGTAATTCATTTACTCAAACAGTACACTGACTGAACTGCTGTGAAGAGAGAACTGAAGATGAACACCGAGCCCAGCCAGATACATTTTTATTATTGGGGGAACTAACCCTTTAATTCCATTATACTGTCAGTGCCTTATTATAGTTTTACTTTCCTTATAGAAAAAGCGGCAAAAGCTATATTTATTATTAAATTGGAGATAATTCAGTCAGTTTTAATATGTTTAAACATCTACAAGTGTGTTTACGTGCACTTTAAATTTATTGCAATAGGAATAAAGAAATAATACTTTCTATTTTTTTAAGTCTAACTAAAGATGCATCATATTAAATACATTTTGGTGAAAAATGCTGGCAAGATTGTCTACTGTCAATAGTGTAACAATGTGTGGTACAGTCACAGAAGTCACTTTCAAACCAAGCGGGTTTCTGTTGATCAGATCGTCGACTTGAACCATTTGCGAAATCTGCATGGGCGCATTTGCTAATCTCACACGAAATACATGGTTGCATGAATTCCTATTAAAATGAATGGATTTTGTCTGTGAGAATTTGCAGAACATGGATAAATGTAAACTAGATAACTGCAAATTGTAATTTCTTCCAGCACCTATGCATCTTTTGGACTACAATTAGACCTCATCTTATTTATGTCAAATACCACATATTTTATCATGCATTGTGTCATACTTGGACAGACAGGAGAAGACTGCAACTCAACTATGCAAAAACTTGCTTTAGCTTGATTATAACCGTACATGTAAATGTGATCTATCTAAGGCCACACAGGCATTAACAGCCCATTAGGACAGGTCGCTCAGGGTGAACAGTCATGTAGGAACAACGCTGATCACAGCCATTGTCTGTTGTCATGGTGGGACGGCAGGAGTGGAAACCTAGTACCAGAGACCTCACCTGATCTGAGCTGGTATGATCCGTTCCCTACTTGCTGAGGCCGTGACTGTGCTATTGAGAGTGTGCTGAATGCTGACCTTAATTGCTTGACGGACAGCTCAGATAAACTCATATCAAACATGCCCGTTGAAACCGTAGACGCTGTGTAATTAGTGAACTCCAGGGAAACAGATAAGGCTGCAAATCAAAAAGGGAAGGGGCCTGTGCATGCTAGTTATTCATTTATAAGGGTGTTGAAAAGAATTACACGTTCAGTACTTCGATGTGCTCGACTTCTGATGTTCGAATGTGTGACTAATCAAAGTGTGTTTGTTTTTCTCTTTCCTATGCCCACACATCTAGAGGTGCACGAGTCAAGTATGTCACATGCTTTTCCTGTCCAGGTATTCCGGTGGTGCAACTACCTGAGGAGCAGGCCAACCCTGTCATTTAGCAGTAAATTTATCCTGTGGTGGGATAGAGAAACTGTGGGGATAAAGGCAGCAGACCTATCCCATGACTAGGCTGGCGGAGGGGGGTGGAAAACCTACCCCACAGCTGGGACAGGCCAGGTAAGGATCACTTACAAGCTGCAGGGTTGGGAGCATCATTGTAGCACCGAACTGCCCACAGTATTTACAGCCCCCCATACACACTTCAACAGTCTCAGGTTCAGCCTGCTGTGATGGAGCAGATAATATGCCTCCAGAGGAACCATCTGGAAAACCGAGCCACCACTCTCCTGTTGCTGCCCCAACGTAAATTCTCATGCACCTGTCTGCGGACCAGACCCCTTTCTCTGTTTTTTTTTTCTTTTCTCTTAATAATGGGGCATGTGGTTACATTATTGCGAGTAATAAACTCTATAAACTGTATGTAATAAACTGAATGTGTGTGTGTGTGTGTGTGTGTGTGTATATATATATATATATATATATATATATATATATATATATATATATATATATTTCTTTTTTTTTAAAGGATAAATGCAGATTTGCATTCTTTTAAGAATTAACCCTAACTTCCTTCCTAATAAACCTGACCTGACATTATATAATACAAATAGTGTTGTCTCTTTGATTAATTGATTTTGTTGTTGTTTTGTAAGCTGTTCTGAAGTGTCTGCTAAGATAATTGAAGATTTTTTTTGTCCATAATAATATGTAGACAATGAGACAATACTGTTTTGCCACAGTGACCAAAATACCCTTATTCTGAGAATATATACAGTAGTTCAACCTTTCTGAGATTTAAAGTTTCTTTAACATATCCTAGCGTTCATTTACTAAAACAAATTCACTGTTACAGAACTCATAACCTTACTGTAATCCAACTTCCCAATGAGGCAACCAGCCTCCTCTAAATAGTGACATTTGTAATGACAAACCAGTAGCAAGTGAGACAGCAGCTAAATTATATAAACAGTGGAAAATAATCTCCCTCGGTTTGTTTTACCACAGGTGAATGCTCAGCGAGATAAAAAAAAAATACCCACACAAACAAAAAATGTGTGCTATTGGTATTTGCTGATCATACCTCAGCAGACCAGCTTCTTGGTCTGTGAAGAAATGTCAACCTCTCATCATCACGCTATATGGACACAGCAGGTGTCAGTGATGATAGTTTCACTGTGACAGCTGTGTCTAAAGGGTCCAGAGCTTCGACATCATAATTATAGGTATGTAGACACACAGAGTCGGCCTATACTTTTCAGGCTCATGTCCCAATACAGAAATTACCTAATTATCTTATTCCTGCATTGATGTGTGATTGTATTAATGAGACCTAGAGTAGATCAAAGTACATGACCGTCTTTTAACGTCTGTTGTGATGGAATGAACTACTCAACCAATGAAGCACTGCAAATTATAATTGAATCAGCAACAGCAGTGCAATATAAAACTAGGGACTGTAAGTAATGAATTATAACCTAAAATTCAATGTATTTAACAATTGATTGCAAAATGTTAAAGTATGTACAAATATACAACATTTTTAAGTCTCCTTTGCTCCAAAGGCTGCATTTAACTGATCAAAAATAACTCTTCACTGGACTTTTGTAATAAATAAATCCCGTTTAACAGCAACGTTTTGCTTCTCATTGATGGATTCCACTTTAGAATGTTGGATTGTGTAATTCTTTATGCAAAGCTCAGAAAATACATTAAAAGGTTAGTTCGACCAAAATGTTTTATTCTGTCATTAATTAAAAAAGCTTTATGACCCTGCATAGACACATGCATTGTGGTACTCTCGCTATTTGCGGCGGACACTAACCGGAACCGAAGTTGTTGGATAAAGTCATTATTTTTGTTTTCTTTGCGCACAAAAAGTATTCTCGTAGCTTCAAAAAATGATGGTTGATCCACTGATGTCACATGAACTATTTCAATGATGTCCTTACTACCTTTCTGGGCCTTGAATGTTTTAGTTGCATTGCTGTCTATGCAGAGTCAGAAAGCTCTCGGATTTCATCAAAAATATCTTACAGGTTTAGAACGACAGGAGGGTGAGTATTCCTTTAAAACGGAAAGAGTTAAAATCACTGGTAGCTTTTACAGACACATTTATCCTCACTTTATCTCAGAGGTTTACACATTACTAACAATGCATTTCTCTACGGACAAAATAAATTGGATTTATGCTTCCAGGAACTCCACTGCTGTACTCTATTGTTAATTCCTGGGGAACTGAAATCACAAGACATGCGAGACTTTCCTCTCTACATTACTCTGTGTGAGTATGTTTGTGTCCGCCAACACGTTTAGAGTTCTGCAGTTACACCTTTGTAAATGAGAGTGTGTCTTCTTGCAGTATTTTTGTGGGTGTGGGCGGTGTGTAACTTAACCTCTTGCTCCTCCTAATCACTAGCTGTCCATCACACCAGCCTGGAAGTGCTTTCCTTCCTCGTGCTCATCAGAGTCCTCGAACACACTTTCATCTCAGATCAGGTGACCTCAGGTTTATGGAGAGCGAAGCCAGCAGGATGGATGCGGTTTATCAAGGTACAGGACATGAATGTCCTAGTGACGTTGACACACGTCTCACCTCTCTCCCCATGGCGACTGTCCTTCCTGCTACAGACACAGGCTTCCTCTTTTCTTGGTTTGAACCATTTGTTCAGGGCTTGAAGCACTTGTCACCTCAGGGAAGCATAATGTTATGCCATCATTTGAACGAATGGGAGAGAGAACATCAGTTACACAGTCTTTCTTAATGTCACCTAAAGTATTCATGACCTGTTGTCCCCTAGTGGTTTCATCAGTAAAACATCCATGTCATCATTTACTCGCCATCATATTGTTACAAACCTTTCTTTCTTATGTAAAACTCAAAAAATATACTTTGAAGAACTGTTTGTGTCCTCACAATGAAAGACTAAATGTAAAGAGTAAATGAGTAAAAGATGATAATTGGCCAAACACTTTGTGCCAAGCTTGCTATTTGTCCAATCATAAGAAAATATGTGCTGACATTATAAAAGGGACCCAATTTCATAGCTTTAGAAATCGTAATTAAATGCCCTTGGTGACACGAGAATGGTTTTCTCAGAAAATGCATTGCAGTCTTGCACAAACTCATTTGAGGGGATGAAATCAATGTAAAAAAATCTTTGTTTTTCTCATTAGAAGCCGATGGTGGAGTTAATTGATTTCGAAGCTGCGAAAAGATGCTGGTTTAAAAACCTTCCTCGCTGATCTTGATAACAGTGTGGGCCGATACCTAACGAGGTGCTGCATTAATTGTCACCCTCTGTTGACGGCGTTCATTTGGTGTTTAACGGAAAGATTGATGTACTGTATTGATTGAATGAGCGGACCAGCCTGGGAATGGAGCTGAGCTGGTGTTCTCAGTCTCGCCTCTGATGGACTTCAGCAAAGAGAGCGTCTCCAGTGCTGACACTGAGGCTGCGGGGACTGTCAACTTGCACGAGGGAGGTCTGTTCCGAATCTGACTGCTAATAAAGCTCTCTCATTCAAGAAGTCATGGGCTGTCGCTGGAATTCTTGGCTGCTTTTCTTATGAGGAAGGCTGTGCTCCTCTTTTCTGCCAGGGCTGGGGGGGGGAGGCGTTGGATGAGGTGGGGGAGAGTTGTAAACGGTGAGCAATAGGGGGTCGATCTCTCCAATAGATGTCACGTATTTTAACGAGCAGTTTCAGCCCATCTCAAAAGACACGGAGCACAGCGGGGTGAACAAAGATGGTCTTTGTCTGGGTGTATGGATGGGTGGGTGGGTGCGATGTGTGTGTGCACACTTAAGGGAAAGTGGAGGGGTGTGTGTTCCACTACTGTTGCCTTCCAGGGGCTCCTAACAGTGGGGTATCTTGGATCTTGGGAATGAAAAGGGTCACGACTACATGTAGGGTTCAAGATTTGTGCTAAATTGTTACTTACTTTGCACCCTGTATGTTTACTAGGCCATATCGAGATGCCTGCATTGAATGGCCTTCATGCATGTTCTATGCGTATTACTGGGTAAAAACAATCTAATCATGACAATGAAAAAACAAACAAACATGTGGTCGAACATATAAACAAATACAACTAAATGTTGATTAACAATCAATTTCAATTCTGTTTATATTCAGTTTGAAAGTAAGGCTGACAGAACTACCTCTGTGGTGCACTTGAGACAAATATTTGATTTAACATATACAGATGATGTCTGAAAGTGTATGGTTTTTATTTTAGGATCTTGATAAATTGATAAGTTGTCACAACAAAATATTTAAGAAATAAAATCATATGCTCAAAGTTCACATTTCTTGCTCTCAGAAAGAAAGGTACAAAAGCTGTCACTGGTACACTTTTGTACCATTCCTGTAGTGGTATGTAAACTTTAAAGTACCAATATGGAAAGGTTGCTGCTCCAGTAACAGCTTTTGTACTTTTCTTTCTTTCTTCATTTTTTTTGTCAAAAGAACAGCATGTTTTTAAATATATATTTTTAGTAAATGTAAAATATAAAAGTCTTTATGAGTTCATGTCGCTTGAGTGATGCTGTCGTTAAAGCAAAAGGGTGATACTATGTACTGTAATTCATGTTCAAATTTCAATTGAACTCTTTACTCAAATCATAACGCCAAAATAATTTGTAATGGAAAAAATAGCAGCACAAATCATTTTAACACTAGTAAAGTAGTAAAATCTGGCTTTGCACTTTATCAATGTCCCTCAAGATGGGAATGGGCATGTTTTAATTTTTTGTTTTAGTAGAGGTCCTTGAATCCCTCTATGTAAGACTTGAATGGAATGTATGTTGGCAAGGCTTTTTCTTTAATAGCTGTATTTGTTGAGCTTTTAAGTACAGTTTTTTAACAGCTCTATAGAAGCTGGAATAATACAGACCTCTGTTCATTCTGTAGACGAATTGGGTGTTTAATACTGAGGCTGAACAGAAGCATATGTGTATTCCATTCATTCAAGAGTCCTATCAGACCAAAGACCTGAACCTTATGATCAATGAGTGGATACTGAACATGCTGTCCAAGGTTTAGTCTGATCAATGGCCATGCATTTGCCTGCATGGAGAACAGTTGGAGAGACAGGGAGGCTGATAAGTGTGTGTGTGTGTAGCTTTGAGACTTACAAGCAAAAAGAAATGCTTTACACTTTCAAGTGCTTTGATTGGGCCTTGGGCAGGCGATGAGTCTGTCTTTTGTTTTGGGAGGATGTGGAGGTTGGATTCTGTGCACTCCTTTATCTAATGGCCCAGGTTGGGATAAAATGGCCTTTGCATAGAACAAAGGGTCCACTAATAAAAATTAAACAATGAAGGGAGACACGCAAGGTCAGTGGGCAGAGCGGTGAGGACTGAGTATTTGCTACTCTTCTGTCTATTTATCAATTATATTATTAACATCATTCGTTTTTCAGTGCCAGAAGTGAGGATGAAAAAGATGGAATGTACACTGCTTTGTAGGAAATCATAAGGAGAAAGATTCAGGGTTACCAGCCCTGCCAATTTATAATTTGTGCAGAGGAATGACAACTGTTGTAAAGTTTTCTCCAAAGGTTTACAGAAATATATATATATAATTTTTTTTTTTTTTTTTTTTTTACAGGAAAAAGTGTCCCAATCTTATTTTAGGGCAAATGCCTGTGCAAATCTAGAGGTATTTGTATAATCCATTAAAGGTGAAGTGTTGAATTTTTATTTGTTTTTATGTAAACATATGCATACATACTGAATGTAAATATGTATGCACCTAGGTTATTTCTTGGCATCTGTGGTTCCGTCAAGAAGCTTTAACATCCATGGAAACTTTCCATTCCACTAAAGGTTCTTTATAGTGGAACATAATTCTGTAAATTTTTCTTCACATTAAAAAAAAAGGTGTTCTTTCAAGAACAGTTTACTTAAAGGTTTTTGGGGACCCCAAATGGTTCTTCTGTGGTATCACTATGAAACTTTCTTGTGGAACCTTTATTTTTGATAGTGTTAGACATTTGTAAGTTGCCATCTAAAATTGTTCTGTTTTGAGCATCCCACCACAACAAATACTGGCACAAGTTTAGAGCAGGGCTTTCTAAAACCCTGTATATGTTTGGTAAACTGGTTTGTCATTATGTACATTAAATACATTATTTATGTATTTAAATACATTTTTCTGAGAAAGCAATTCATGCTGCTACAACTAAGCATCCAGAGAAGATGGGTGAGAAATACTATGTTCAGCTTTTAAAGTGACAGTTCTTTGTGAGCCCAATAGCTTTAGTTGAGTCAAGTATGTGTGACTCTAGTTGGTTTGCTCTCTTTTGTGCACTGCATTGATTATTTTCAGAATAATGCTTGGTCACTGAGTCTAATAAAAACATTTTTCCACCAATCTGTTCGGAGTAACAATACGAGTAGTATTTCCATTAGAAAATGGTTCATTTCTATTGCAAAATGTTTGGTGTTAACTATACTCAGAACAGGGAAACTGTGCTGGTGGAACAGCTTTAGTGATATGCCAACTCAGTTATTCATTTGTCAGTTGCTAAGGTAAATCAGGTGTGGTGACTGAGATTACTAGTCTAGCTAATATTTGATCAATAAATTACACTTACAGATCATTCACACCAATGTTTGTTTACCAGTGAACATGTCATCACTGACGTATTTGTACACTCTATTCCTGATTTCGCACCACCATGGAAAAAGAAGAAGAAACTGTGTAACTGTCTGTCAACAGTAACCATTCAAGTGGATGGTGGAAAATCACATGATGTTGATACTTGTGTGTGAGAGCGAGAGAGTGAAACAATAATAAACTAAAATTGTAACGTGATCCTGTGTGGAGGAGTTCCTTTCGCTGAATGCCGAACTCAGTGATGTGATGCGTTGCAGGAATCATGCTGTATGTTGAAGTTGTGGTCGCAGTGCTGTAGATATGCAGAAATCGTGAATGCAAATGAACCCCCGGCACCTGTACCTTCCAATTACCTCCCAAGAATTGCATTAAGCCTCTGGATCCAAGGCTCACTTGAATAACAGAATAACAGATGAGATGGCAAAATTACTAACGCGCCCGGCAGGAAATTGGAAAATGGGAAATCTGTCTGGTGAAAGTATTCAATTACTGCGCTCCTTTTCCACACGTTCGGCCACGTTTCTGAAACATGGTAATTTCCTCTTTTCTCACCGCCTCTTGTGCTGAGAACAGAGCCTACACCAATCACAGATTATTATTACACAGATATGAATACGACGCGCTCAAGCTCATGGCTGTACTCTTAAAGATTTTCCCTCAGCTCTTTTCCTGGCTCTGCTGTTATGCTTTAAAATGACGATGAGTTTAAGATAAAGAAGGGTGGAATTTGGCAGTATAAAAGACGACATCAGGCTCGCCTGCACCTTTAAAGTCAAATAAGAAATCTTTTATCTAATCGCACACTTAGGCTGAGTACAGACACACATAAACACACACCCTCCATCTCCTCTTCCAAGTCAGTTCTGCTGTTCCTCTCTTTTCAGCTGGGAGATGCTATGTGTCTAATTCCACGTTGTTATTGATGCTGGCTGCTCCCCTCGATAAGAGCAGGCGGAAAAATCAATCACTCCCATTAGACGCTAAGAGAGTGACAAGAGGGCAAACCCTGGCAAGGACCCCCAAACACCCCCTCACTGTATTTTCCTCTGTGTGCTTCTCACTGCTCTTTTACTAGATCTTTCTTTTAAGTTTCTCTTTTACATATCTGTTTGTCTTTTTTTGTACCATTCACACTTTTAACAGCTCAGCAGTTCTGCTTTACATATTTTTAGCAAGGTTGTGGTCTTTTTATTTTTTATAATAACTGCTACAAATAAAATGACTTTACAATAATAATAAATAATTATAATAATAAAATTGTACTTTAAATTGTACATGTGTGGTTTTTTTTCTAAAGAGTTTATGAAAACTATCTTTTCAAGTGTCATTGCGTTAATAATAAATCATGAAAAGCAGAGACCTGATGGAATTTCTGCACAATTTACTCAATCAACGCAAAGGTTAATAATGTTAAAGTTCTCCATTCACCCAAAACTCTGGCTTCTGTTCATAAGAGAGGGCCACGATCTGTGCCATAATCAGAAACCCACAGCTGCAAGTTTAGGGCAGTTCGACTGTCCACTGTCAGGGCACTTATTATCATTTCATTATATGTAACAGCCATCGTCGATAAACAGTTTACAGGAAACAAAGACACCTGGATCCATGATGTAATCAAGCTGCACCACATGCGCTAATAAGCTTTTGGATGTTTGTTCTTCAAAGTCCAATAAACAGGATTTTGTATCGTAATGATACATTTAAAAAGCGTAAAACAATTGATTGCAGAATTCAAAAAGTTTTTATCAGCACGCACGGCTAGAAGTCTAAAAGCAGAAAGTCCCTACAGAGGAAGTAGTGACATTCTAAACCCTGTAAGAAAATCGTGAACTGATCCGTAAAGACACACCTGAAGTCAATAATGAGCGAGGGAAACAGGACAAAAGAATAAAAGAGTGAAACTGTGATTCATCAAAACAATTTTAGCAAATAAATAACAGAGCAATCTTCGAGCTAATGGAGCCCTTTCACAGCCGAATAACTCAGCACACACACTCCATTAACTAAACTCAATACCAAGATCATTATTATCTGATAGACATACAAAAGAAGCACCCCATAGTCAAGCCTTTCAGTCCACATGGCGATTAATTACTTTAATTCATCCTAATGGTAAATAACAATATATGTGAGAGTATGTCCTGCAGAGCCAGACTCACAACAAAGCAGCATCTGTAAATTGTCTCCATGGTCATCTCAGCTCAGATTGATTATCTTATCTGCATTCACTTGCTTTACAAGTTGAATTATTTTCCTATTAGTCCCAGTCTGCATTTAAATCTTATTCTTTTCTCTCCTGAAAAAACAAAGGCAGAAAAGTGGCTCCCATTTGCTTGCAAGAGCCTATAAAGCATGTGTGTGTGAGTGTGTGTGTGTGTGTGTGTGTGTGTGTGTGTGTGTGTGTGTGTATGAAGAGCAACAGGATCTGTGTGTTTGGGTCAGCATCACTTTCAATGACCCCAGTTTTATAGCAATGCAGGAGTTTAAACTCTTGGCAGCCATCCCTATTTTTTCTTTATTTTTTATTCCCTTTCCATCTCCGTATTTCCTCCTTACTGTTTTTTGATCCTGAGCTTGGGGGTAAATCCTGCTTAGCATTGCCAGTCAATCCCGCACATAAAATCCATTTCTTGGCTTTCCCTTCTCTTAAGGGTGAATCTATTCTAAAAAGAAGCTTATGTATTGCGTTTTTCTTCTCTCATTCATATACACTGCCAGTGAAACTACAGCTTCAGTTTAGGAGCGTTGTTAGACCCTCAGTAAAAGATCACAGACCTGACGTGCGTTTTCTATCAGAACTAGGAAGGCCAGAATGTTAATGAATCACTCTTTTAATCTAATCAGTCAAACGGGTTTGCAAAAATGTCTGAAATGGTTCACCATTTAGGATGGTTTTTACAAACATTTATTCATGTACAGAGCGTCTGCAGTGGGTTCTCACTTAGAAACAAAAACAGATCTTGCAAATGCCCTCTTTAGTGATAAGCAGCTCTTTATTGTGCATGCAATAGATTGTTGGTAAAGACCATTTATATCATAACTATGCGAATAAAAAGAGTATAAAAATGATGAATATCACACCACCTTTTTGATGGTGAGCCTCAGTACTGATGAAAGGCTAGAAGACTGGAAAATCTAATTCAAATCTAATATTATAAAAAGCTTCATTAAAAATAGACCACAACTATCTTGTAGTAAACATTTAAATAATATTTTTAAATCATTTTTTGTTGTATTTTTTGTTTTCATATATATATATATATATATATATATATATATATATATATATATATATATATATATATATATATATATATATATATTATTATATTCATATATTTTAGATATATTTTATTAAGTAAAAATATAAATAAAAAGAGTAGAGGTCTGATCTTAATCACATCACTCTTTCTATAAAGGACTGCCTGCAATAGAAGTTAGTTATAGAACAATACTGCCATCTATTGGAAATCTTTCTGAATCACATCTATTTTAATACAGTACTGTACTTCAGCTGAAAACTGGAACAACATTTTTAAGTTTAAAAAAATTATTGTTTCAGTTAAGAGTTCTCCCAGTATTCATTTGTAACTGCTGTCAATAAAAACAAGATCACAATGGAATATAAAACCTATATTCTTTTAGGTGAGCTTTAATCATATACTGGAAAAAATATATTTATAATGAAGTGTGAGCTTCTTCATTAAACAAGTTACTGGATGACAAAATGATTGCACTATAAGGCTTTTCACACTATCATTAATTATCTTCCTAAACCCTGGGTCAAAGAGACGTTTAGCCCTTAGTAAAGCAACTGTGAGTTGGTAGCACCTTTAACTCTGGGTTAGAGGGTTCAGAACAGGGCTAGCACTACTTTTTTTGAGGGGGTAACTGAACTGCAGTGATAAAGTAATGACGATGTTGTGCCAGAATGTTATAGTGAGAGAATTGTTTAACAACAGAAAACGAACCAAAAACTCAGTATTTACCTCTTTAAATATTCATGTGAGCTGTACAGTTCCAGAAACATTCACATTATTTCAGCTGTTGTTTAGCATCTATGGGGAAAATGTGAAAAATGTGCAATGATGACAAACTGTGTATAAAAGTGACGTGACTAACTAATGACTAACCCATGGATCAGCACAGTGGCTCCTGATCCTGGAGGATCCTCAGAATGCTGCACATTCTGGATGTCTCATCAGCTCCTAAGTAGAGAAATGTGCGAGACACATAAAAAACAACAACCACAACAAAAACATACAAAATAGAGAGGGACATTACAGTTAGTGAAAAAATGTAATAAAAATACTTTACAAAAGTCTGTTTTACACAAACTTCAGTAGATCTAGCTTCAGTTAGAATTTGATTATTGGGCATAATAATAATACAAAAAAGCCCATTTCTGGCACAAAAGAAAAAATAAAATAAGTCATGTTATGGTAAATCATAATTATGACATAAAAAAAATGAGATAAAAAGTTGGCTTTTACATAAAAAAGACATGATAAATACATAAAAGTATTTCATAAATAGGCTGAAATTATTACAGAAAAAGTCAAAATTATAAGATAATTTTAAATTATGAGATTAGTCAGAATCATGAAAAAAGTCATCATTATGACAAATAAGTCAAAATTATTAGATAAAAAGTTGGCAGAGCTTACATTAATTATAATATGTCAAATGATTAGGTAAAAATAATTATTTTGACAAAATTCTGCTGTTATAATTATTATTTTATCTTATTATTATTATTAATAATCATAAAATATTAGTGGTTATTAATATCTACTTATGGTTAATTGAAATATAATAATCCCACAATTATGTAATTTATTATACAGTTATGATTTACCAAACTATTTTTTTTCTTATGAGGCAGAAATGGGCTTCCATATAATTGTTTACCCAAACAGTCGATCATCATTTATAAACATCAGTCAGTTCACTAAAGGGCGGTCATTTCCCACTGGATCCAAGGTTACTGGTTTCTTAACTGTTAGACAGATGTTGCAGCACCACAGCTGCCACACAATAAAACATACAATCTGTACACCTCTGAAATTAATAGCCGATTCATGAACAATAAGCAGCATCACTTTGTGATATTTCACTGTTCTATATCATTCATTCTTACATGGTCTGCCATATGGCAGTAATAGAGTAGTACTACAGCATACTGTTGTTGTATTGTATTATATTAAACATGGTAATGTAACATCTGTTGTAATATATTCTTCCATAAAGACTAGAGTAAATTCCTGGAGCTATAAATAGATGTTTTATGAGGCAGTCTCTGTGTCTGAGCCCCACAGGTTACATGGGGACACGAGCAGTATGTGCTAGACTAGCATAGACCGTTTTCAGACTAACATAAACAAAAACGTTTTCTCAGGTACGGTTTTCCTTTGGGGTGTTAAAAACGACTACCTCACACCTTCCATGAAAGACTGCCATTGAGCTCGCTCACAATGATATGTTAAATTCAACACAATCCGCGGAGTATTTGTGAATGACAAATCCTACTAAGGCGAAGGCTAGCTTCTTAATATTCATGAGGACGGCCTCGCCATTGGAAAGTTACCCGGCGGAACGTCACGACCTAATTAATATACACAAGCCAAGCTACGCCATTGGAAGATTTGGGAACGACGTCAGAGCAACGTGATTGAAATTCAAAAGCTAAACTCTGCGCGCTGCGTCAAGTGTAGAGTCACTAACAGACCGCTTGAGGGTGCTGTGAGATACAGACAGGACTAGCGCTGTCACAGTGTGACCCCGGCCGAGAGGAGGAGGAGGGACTTGCAGAAAACAAGCAGAAAATCTGGCAGAGGCGACAGTGAGCAAACGGCTAGCAATGGAGAGAAACGAGTCAGTGATAAAAGGGGAGAATCGTGCAGTCGCGGGAGCATGTTGATATGGACAGAGCCCAGCATGCACCAAGTCTCTCTTAGTAATCTTTTTAAACCTGACGCAAAAGGGGTGGACGCAACCCAAGAGCGGAAACAAAGGCGCTTTGGTTTGAACAAAATACATCTGAAAAGAAGGGTGATAATTGGTGAGCAACAATTTCAGTTTTCAGAGGTTTCGTTTTAAAAAGAAAGCGCGCATCACACGCAGAGTGACGCTACAGTTGTGCTGTTCTTCTGTGTTGAACTAATCTATCGGATGTGTGCTGCTGTGCTGCACTTCTGCAACATTGCGCTAAAAGGTTTACGGGAATCTAGTTTATAATCCACGAAATGTCACTTGCCTTGTTAGTGTCCTATGTGTCTGATCACTGTCTCTGTCAGCTGCCCCACTAACTTATTGTCTGCGTCGAATTTAGGTTTCCCAGATTTGCAGCACAGTATTTTCTTCTAGTCGAGACAGTCCAGTGGTCATTCACATGGCCAGGCATGTCCCATGTGACGGCCGATCTGTTAAAGTACAGCTAAATAAACTCAATAGTCGGTATAATTCGTGTTAGGAAGCTGTCACGTCTGATTTTGTAACTGTCCTTTATTTTTATTTCTGATATGTATATAATACTGTTGCTGGTTGACAGTTCAGTAAACGTGGATCTTTCCATTTGTCAGCTCTTTCAAAGCCTCCCTCGGTCATCCCTGGGTTAAAAAAAAACCCCGACGTTAACCAGTTTGCCATTCTTAGTTGCTGGTTTTAGAGGAGTTTTGGACACTTTTCAGTTTGTCAAGCAGTGAGACCAGCTAACTAACCCAACTGAACACAAGGTTGGACAGGCTGTGAGACCACCATAAGTTGGTTTGGCTCTTTTTCAGCTTATTTATTGACCTCAAAACAGTCAACTGCCTACTGCAGAAGTCCATTGCATGGCCCAATGAAGCAGGTGGTCTATCTGTTGTATGTTTGTATAGGTTAAAATAATGTTAAGAAAATTAAGTAAATGTTTTTGTCCAGAGATGCCACAGTTTGATTCAGTCCAGTATCACCCAGTAGTGGGTTAAAATGTGTCATATGCCATAACATGACTATTAAATATGTAACACAAGGAGAAATACTCCAGCATGTGTCAATAAATAACACTGGTATGCTACTTTTTATTAATGAATAGTTTAATTTGAATGTACAAGTTTCAGAACTCTCATTCACCAGATTTAATGAAAACACTGAGAGATCTGAAGTGAGCAGGCTGATGATAAAGTTAGAGCCTAGTGTTTGTGTTGAAAGAGAAATCAAGCAAGAAAGACACTTTGATGTTTCGCTTGAGTGGATAGGAGGTGTGTTTTTGGACGAGGCAGATTAGAAGTGTTGTTCTGCACCACATACGTGAAGATGAGCTCAACACCGCTTCCTGTGGAGAATGAGATTGTGTATGTGATTTTTGTACGATGGAGGGAGTAAGCAGGATTCATCCCTAATAATGTTTATTGTGCCTGGCTATGGTCATCACATGCTGCAGAGATGAGAGGGACTTCCCTTTTACTTTTGGGATGTGTTGTTTGGTCTGATCTGTACCAAAGAGGCAAAATGATCAAGGAGACAGCGAAATGGAGGTCTTTCATATTCATTTATCATGAATAAAAGTACAAGACTGAAACCAATTTTACAGATGACCTGTGCTCTGATAAGGTGTGCAGTTTGTGCAGTAGATTTATTCTCTGCTCAGGATTCTGCATTTTAGTTACATTTTCTTTATTAAAAGAGTCATCTGCCTGCTAATTAAAGCTTTATTACTTGTATGTACAGTAGCTCGCTCCCTTTCTATGAGTCTGTAAATTCATGTAAGTGACGGAGAGATGTCCATAGTTTGTCCTCATTTTTATATGTAAATTTTCTTTCATTAACATTTCATTTTTGACTCATTACATTTAATTGTTGTCTTTCAGGTCCCTCAGCATGAGTCGAGATGGATGGAGAAAAAAAGCCAGTGAAGATGATGGGTGGGGAGGACGGGTAAGAGGCTGTTGTTCTTTATTATGAAATGTGTTTATTATTGAAAACAGGAAGCTTCAGCAGCTGTTTTTTTTTATTATTTTTATTTTTTATACAGTTCTCTTTTGTGCTGTGTTGTCTTTCCAGACTGCCCCTCTAAACATTGTAAATGTATTCTTTTTGCTTTCATTTTAACTTGTCCTTAAGTTCCCTCATAACCATTGACTTCCAGTTGAACATTCCCATTCATGTGAGAGCTGGTGTGTGTGTTGATGCTGAAGTCTAGACAGCTTTTCATTTGTATTACACCAGTGAGTAATCTCAATTTTCCTCACTAGTGACCAGCACCTCTGCTCTGCCGCCACAGTCCGAGAAGGGCGAGAGATTTGATATGGTTCAATGTGTTCCTCAGGCATTACCAGAACCACACTGGCATAAACATCTCCAAGAACTTCTGTCTTCACTGATAACAGTTCACCACATTTTCCTAGAATATGACAACCATAATGTGTTGCCACCAAATCTGAGAACCGAAAGGGTGGAGCTTGTGCAATTAGTTGATATTCAGTTAATAATTTAGTAACTTGCTGGGATAATGCAGATGTGAAAGTGAAGCCAGAGTATGTACAGTATAAAAATGATTTTGTGCAGAATTTTTAAATTTAATTAAACACAGTGGTTGCCTTCAGGCCTTGTGTGTTTTCCTATCTCAGGTTATATTAATTAAGTTCAGGGGAATTTCCTGTCAGTACAGGTGGAGCGAGTGAGAGTTGTGGAGTATTTGTGTGTGTGTGTGTGTGTGTGAGTCTGTTTATTGGTCCAGGCTTACCTCCTGAATCCCAGCGTTCCCTCCATTGCCATGGAGACAGAGAGCCACTGTGCCAGCAGGGCAGACTTGGACCTCCAGTCTTATCGAATGTCTGAGGCGTAATCAAATGCTTGTCAGTCAGAAGCTGCACATTTTTCTTTGTGCATATCTATATTGCAGTCTGTTCGTTTTTTTTTTTTTTTTTTTTTTTTTTACAGGGGTTAGAATTGTTTTTTTTACTGTATAAGTATCTGCATAGTCTGTGTGTGCTCTCTGCTTTTCCTCATTACTTGATTTTATGAGGTTGTGTTGATGTGAGTGGGATTATTTTTTTGGGTGGGGGTGGGTGGGTTATAAATCAAATTAACTGATTAATTTAATTAATTGACATTTTTAGGGTGGTTACATGGCTGCAAAAATCTCTAAGCTTGATGAGCAGTTTCAGAAGGATGCCCCGAGAGAGAAGCAGAAAGAGGGAACGTCCTCCTGTATCTTCAGTGGTGTGGCTATCTACGTCAATGGATACACAGGTCAGATCTCTTCCAGCATCCTCACCACCCACGTGTGCTGTGAACAGGAAAACAAACTTTCTTCCTGAGTTGAGACTAGTTTTACTGCATAATGAATCTGGAGCAGCATCATTACGATCATTATTAAAAAAAAAATGTTGTGTTTTATTATAAATGTTAATACTAATAGGAACACCATTTTACATTTTTATAGATCTTTTATAGAGATCATTAACATTTATTGTTGTTATTTTATTTATAACGTTTTTCATTAATAAATATTATTAAAACAGTAGTTCATCCAAAAATGAAAATTCTGTCATTTAATGACTCACTCTCATGATTTTCCAAACCCGTAAGGCCTTCGTTCATCTCCGGAACACAAATGAAGATATTACTGATGAAATCCAAAAGCTCTCTGACCCTCCATATGAGCAATGTAACTGAAATGTTCCAAGACCCAGAAAAGTAGTAAGGACATTGGTAAGACAGTCCATGTGTCATCAGTGGACAACACATGCATGTTGTAGTACTGTCAGTGTCAGTAATGGTGGAATATGCGATTTTAAGGAGAATAATTTTTGAATAAAATACATTTTTGTAATACTGTTTTCTTTGCATACAAAAAAAGGATTGTTATAGCTTTGTAAAATTATGGTTGAACCACTGATGTCACGTGGACTATTTTATCAATGTCCTTACAACATGTTAGTCACGTTGCTGTCTATGCAGGGTCAGAAAGCTCTTGGATTTCATTAGATATATCTTAATTTATGCTCTAAAGATGAACAAAGGTCTTGTGGGTTTGGAAAGACACAAGGGTGAGTAATTCATGACAGAATTAAAATGTTCAATAATACTCAATAACAGTATTATTGATTGTTTTTATAGAAGGATGAGGATAATTTATAGGAAAATTAGGAAACAATAAAGTATAGGGAACAATTCTCACTATTAACTAGTTGCTTATTAACATAGCTATTAATAATATATTGGCTGTGTATTAGTACTTATAAAGCACATATTCTACATGAACATATTCTACAATCATAAGCAGCAAATTAGTTTGTTGAGGCAAAAGTCATTGTTAATGGTTTATTCATAGGAGAATTGGACCTTTAAATAAAGTGTGTCCAAAAAATGAAGTTGAATGATTAGAAAGAAATGTTGCCGGCTGCATTCAAACCTGTTTTTACCATTTGCGCACTATAGTGGTTTCGTGTGTTCTTACTAATCTTATGATGCTGTTTCTTTTGTGAAGTGCTTTGGTCAGTCTTGTGGCTGTTTTAAATGTGCTATATTAATAAAGTAAACTCGTGTCAGGATGATGAGAGCTGTGCTATCTTGTATTGTGTATTAATGTAGATCCCTGTGCGGATGAGCTGCGCAGGATGATGATGCTGCATGGTGGGCAGTTCCATCTCTATTACACTCGCTCCAGAACTACACATATCATTGCCACCAACCTGCCCAACAGCAAAATACAAGAGCTCAAGGGAGAGAAAGTAGTACGGCCAGAGTGGATCACAGACAGGTGTGTGTGTGTATGTGTACTTTGCAGGTTATAGAAGCACAATACTATATAAATAAAATTTTGTTTTTGTTTTTGTGCAGTATAAAGGCAGGCCGCCAACTTTCATATGTCCAGTATCAGCTCTATGCGAAGCAAAAAAGCTTGAACTTTACCAGTATCTGTGCACAAGGAAAGCCGGATCTGTCGTTCAAACCCAGTCCAAGCCACCCCCAGTCAGACAGCATCAAGCCTCAGCCCAGCCACACTCAAACCCTCTCAGAAGAAGTTCTCAAATCCACAGCCAGCTTCACTGAGCGAACCAATCACCAGCTAGATGTCAGACTGTAAGTATGCTTTATAAACAGGGATCCATTGACGCATGTGAATCTCAAATGCTGCATGTATTTAAAAGAAAGATATAACATGCAACACAACAAATTGATAAAAAAGATTTTTATTGATCATATTGATAATTTTTGGATATAGAATGTTTTCATTCACCCAATATTTACATTTAGTTGTAAATGTACATTTATTCATGTTGTCATGTAATCTTTAAAACACTAATAATTAAAAAACACTGTCAAGTGTACTATTTATCATTTCTTTTTTTTAGGCAAAATAGTATATAATTTAATCAGCCATTTATCAGGTTTTTGCTATAACAGGTAAATAACTTTTAAATTAATCGTATTGGCCTGCTGGTCAGATAAGACTGCTCTGACGCAAAGGTTTTACACCCCTTCTTTACACTTAAAGGATTAGTTGACTTCCAGAATAAAAATTTCCTGATAATTTACACACTTTAATGGCTCTACTCGATCCCAGATGATGAATAAGGGTCTTGTCCAGTGAAATGTCACTAGACATTTAGCCATTTTCGAAAAAAAATACAAATAAAATAATATATGTACTTATACTTTATAACCACGAATGCTCGTCTGGAAATCCTGGATTGTTTTTTCTAAAAAAGTTTCATCTTGGATGACATGTGATAAGTAAATTATCAGGAAGCTTTTATTCTGGAAGTGTGAATTAATCCTTTAAATAATTTCCCAAATGTTTTTATTTAATTATGGGTCTTTTTTTCCTCTCTCCTTTTGTCTTTCAGAAATGGTTCCTGTAGCATAGTCTTTGAGGAGGATACAGAGAGGCCTAGAGTTAATGGGATTCATGATGGAGATGATGATGACACCTGTGCCCTTTTGCCAAGAGGCTCACAAGACCCTTTGTTAACTAATGGTTATGTACACCCTGTGAATGGTGCCTTAAAGCCTCTGCTGTTTGCAGAACATTCTCCTCATGTTGTTGACACAGGGTCCCATCAGTGTCACCTCCCACAGACTGAAAGCAGGGATAGGGAGGAGCCCAGCTGTTCTTCTGTGGGCTCAAAATCAAATTCCCATCAGAGGTCCTCAATATCCATCGCCAGTCCTGCAAAGCAGCCTGGTCTTCACAATATGCAAAAGGACCTCCATCCAAAACCAACATCTAATCCAGGAACTTCAGGTGCTCCTCAGAAGGGGAATCTTCATGATCAGACAAGAGTTCGACTAAACGGGAGCTATCACGCGACCCCTAGCTCCTCCAATCTTGCAGTAATCTCTAGTAATCATCCGGGAAGGTCGGGCCAAGGAGCAGAGGCTGGAATCATATCAGAATTCTTTTCTCACTCAAGGCTGCATCATATTTCTACGTGGCGAAATGAGTTCTCCGAGTATGTTAGTGCCCTTCAGAGCAGGAGGCGAGCTGCAGGAGGAGCTGTTTTCTCTGGAAAAGAGAAACTGAAGAAGCTCAAAGCCAACTGCAGTTCAGGTAGCTTGTCTTTGTGGTTTATGTTTGTGTATTTCTTTTAGGTTGTTGAGAAGCAAGTCTTTGCGATGCAGCATTTTGCCAATAAAACGTTTTTCTCTTTTGCCCAGGTTCTTTAATGGCTGCTCCTCAGGTGCGTCAGTCCTGCATTCTTCATGTGGATATGGACTGCTTCTTTGTGTCAGTAGGGATCAGACACAGACCAGATCTCATAGGTACATTTCAGTAGTTTGGAGGGAAGTGCTGAAGTTTCTTGTTGCAGCTTGTTGACTTTGATAAACTGAGCTTTACTGGTGGTCAATCTGTATCCAGGGAAACCGGTTGCGGTGACTAGTAACCGTGGTCCAGGCCGTGTTCCACAGCGACCTGGTGCAAATCCTCAGCTTGAGTTTCAGTACTACCAGAGCAAACAGAAACAGTATAGGAAAGGTAAGCTCAGGTCCTAGGAGGAAGATGTTGGTAAAATTTAACTTGAAGTCTAGAATTCATTTCTTGTACATTTTTGAAGTTTGAATTTAGGGGACTATTGCTCTTTCTGCTTTAGAGAAGACCGATGGTGATCTTGAGATGACCCCATCTCCACCATGTGATGAAGTTCCCAGTAATGGAGTGGATCTGGACCTGGCTGCCCTCTCTATGGCAGAGATTGCATCTTGCAGTTACGAGGCCAGGTATTCATTGTAAACATGCCAGACTCCTCTCTTGTGTAAAAAGATTGTAAAATCGACATGTCTGTATCCGCCAAACATCCATTCCATTTTTATAATAGCAAAAACTAGATGAGTGGTCCTTAACTTTTTAAATTCCATTGACCTCCATTGTCCACACTTCTAGCAGTACGTGTTACTCTGTTTTTCTCTCTTACAGGCAGGCTGGTGTGAGAAACGGCATGTTCTTTGGCCGGGCTAAGCAGCTCTGTCCTGATCTGCAGTCTGTCTCGTATGACTTCCAGGCATATAAAAGTGTGGCACTGTGCATGTATGAGACCCTGGCCAGGTACCACATATAATGTTTTTTGCAACTTTTTTTGTATTGATACTTTCCTAATGCCAGCAGACAAAGGCAATCATTATTTTTTTCCATGGTTGCTTGTTTTATAGTTACACTCATAACATTGAGGCTTTGAGTTGTGACGAGGCGCTGTTAGATGCCACAAATCTTCTGGTTGAGCTGGGAGTTACACCTGATGATTTGGCTCGAGCCATCCGTGAAGACATAAAGGAAAAGACTGGTTGCTCTGCCTCAGTTGGAATGGGTAAGAGAATTTATTTTACTGACCTGCATTTTGTTCCAAACCTTTATGACTTACTTTCTTCCATGGAACCTTTTAGGAATATGCTACTCTTTCTCATTTTATTGCAAATGCAATAAATGGGAATACTGAAATGATGCAAAAGTGCCATAAATGTAGCACAAACCTCATGAGCTGTATTGTGTAACTCTTCTAAAGCCATAAAATAACATTGTGCTTTTCTAATGAACTTTTGTGATAATACCAAAGAGTTCCAGTCCTCATTTACTTCCTTCTAACTTGAAAAGAGCGGCCAGGGTATTCTTTAAAATTTAAAATTCCAACAAAGTCATAAAGGTTTGGAACAACATGTTAGAAATTAAGTTTAATGACAAGGTTTTACTTTTTTTTTTTTTTTTTTTTTTCTGATGTTGCTAGTATTCCTTCATTTCTGTAAGCTTTCTGTAACTTCCCTTATACTTTTTAATAGGTTCCAACATCCTTCTTGCTCGGATGGCAACCCGTAAGGCCAAACCAAATGGGCAGTACTTCCTCCGATCAGAGGAAGTGGATGATTTTATCAGGGATCAGCCTGTATCCAGTTTGCCTGGTGAGAACAGAGCATCCTACATTCAATACCATTCAGAAGTTTAGGTAGATTGGTACTTTTAAAAAATGTTTTTGAAAGTCTTATTCACAAAAAGCATTTATTTTATAAAAAATAATACAAAAATACTGACTGACACTTCTTTGAAGAAATTGACATTTTCAGGATTCTTTGAAGAATAGAAAGTTCAGAAACATTTATTTTTAAATTAATTTGTAACACTAAATGTCTGTACTGTCACATTTAATCAATTTAATGAATCCTTCTTGAATTATAGTATTCATTTCTTTCTTTCAAAAAAAAAAAAAAGTTTGACATTTGAATGGTAGGGTATTTTAATCTGAATGCAGTGTTTTACAGTGGAATTTATTTCTGTATTTGTGTATGTCTGGACCGGTGCTTCTGTGTTCTTATATGCAGGTGTGGGTCGCTCAATGAGCTCCAAGCTGACCTCCCTGGGAGTGAGCACCTGTGGTGACCTGCAGCAGTTGTCCATTTCTCGACTGCAGAGGGAGTTTGGGCCAAGGACAGGACAGACGCTTTTCCGCTTTTGCAGAGGACTGGATGACAGACCTGTGCGCAGTGAGAAGGAGAGAAAGTCTGTGTCTGCAGAGATGAACTACAACATTCGGTTCACACAGGTTTTGAAGTGTACAAGTTATAGCAGTCATTGCAAATCATCCTGTATCTGTCATTGTCCTTAGTCTGTTGACCTCTGTCATAAGTTTCCCATCACCTCTAATACTTGGCTAGGTTGAAGAGGCGGAGTCTTTCCTTACAAACCTATCGATGGAGGTGCAGAAGAGGTTGGAGGGGGCAGGGCTTCGAGGTCGCCGGATTATACTGAAGGTCATGGTGCGGAAACCAGGGGCTCCAGTAGAGCCAGCCAAATATGGTGGCCATGGGATATGTGACAACTTTGCCAGGTGACTTGCACCAGGATAAATTAACAGTGTGCTCTATTAAATGCACTACAGATCATTTCTATTTTGACATACATCTGAGTGAAACTGGATATTACAAAAGAAAACAAAATGTTGGTAAATTTGTTGGTTGTTGATTGGATGGAGGCAGATCTGAATGCAAGCTTGCAGTTGGTTTGGGATTGGTGTTTAAGCAGACTAATAAATAGAGATTCAATTTATGCCATACTGATGCACAAGCCACGGACGGTTAAGACAGTTGACTCCACTGTGTGACCCTGTCACTCTCTCTCTCTCTCTCTCTCTCTTTCTAATTTGGGTCATATATTCCAAGACATAGGCTAGAATCTGTGATTCCAAAGTACCGTGATTATCCACACCAGTGCGGTGACTGACTGATACACATACTCAAAACATTAAATTCATCCGTGCTGGAGCCGTGTCCGCGCACAAGCCACACAAAGATAATTCTGCAGACAACTGCAATTGCAGGTTTTCAAACTGAGATGGCGACAGAGGCAAAACTTACGGACTGCAGCTTTAATATTGACCAAACTATTTTTGATATACGTTTGACATTCACATTACTGTCACATTGCAGGTCTGTTTTACTTGCTCAGCCCACAGACAGTGGTCAGCTGATTGCTGCTGAAGTCATTAAGCTATTCCATGCCATGAAATTGGATGTAAAGGAGATGAGGGGAGTGGGACTTCAGGTGCAGCAGTTGGAGGGATCACATACAGACCCATCTCGTGGTCGCTCGATCAAAGACCTGCTGCTGGCCAAACAGCCTACCCAGAGCCCCACGAAAGAGCCCCCAGCACCACAAGGTTGGAGCAGTGTGGTTAGGACAGGGTTCTTCAAATCTAGCCCTGGACTGTCCTGTACACTTTTAGATCTAGCCCTGGTCAAACACACCTACCGGTTAATCTGAATGCCTTGATTTTCTCACTCAGGTGTGTTTGATTAGGGTTGGAGCTAAACTCTGCAGGACCAGATTTGAAGATTCCTGGATTTATAGGATATGTGTAGGATTCATATTGGTATCTAACTCTTAACATGCCTTCCCTGTTGCTTGTATTTTAGATGGTTTAACCAGCCCTTCTTCATCCAGAGCTTTCCCCTCTATTTGGGAGAGAGTTACCCCTCCATCCTCACCACCTTCCACCAGCTCGGATCCAATGCCTGGAACAAGTAAAGGAGGACTTCACCATCCACACACCCCCAACCATGTCAGGACATGCCTAAACATCAGCATTGAGGTGCCATCTCCCTCTCAGGTTAGATTCTCCTCGCTTGGATGCACCTCAGAAACAAAAATTACACAAACTATACCTAATATCCAGACAGCAAGGTCATCATCTATAAGAAATACTTTTATTCAAAAAAAGGATGCATTAGATTTATCAAAAATTACAAAATATTTGTTACAAAATATTTCTAATGCTCTTCTTTTGAACATTCTATTTATCAAGAATCTGGATGTACTGGTAAAAATGTATCAGTTGCAACAAATATATTAAGAAGCACAACTGTTTTCAACATTTTGAATACTCAGCATATTAGAATTTTTTTTAAAGGGTCATGTGACCGTGAAGACTAGATTAATGGCTCCTGAAAATTCAGCTTTGTCATCACAGGAATAATTACATTTTAAATTATATGGAAATAAAAAATGTTATTATTGTACTTAAAAAGTACAAATATTTAACAGTATTGCTGCTATTTTTACAATTTTAGTGACTCTAGTCTTCTGTAGAGTAACATATTAAATGAACAGTAAGCCCCTGTTTTCCCTTTGATTCAGGTGGACCAGTCTGTTTTAGAGGCTTTACCTGTAGACATAAGGAGACAGGTGGAGCAGTCCTGGAGACACAGAGAGGAGCAGCCCAGCACCTCGTCTCATCGCTCAACCCCGCCTCGAACCTCCTCTTCTCCTCCTCCAGGTCCATCGCTTGGCACCCTTGTACTGCAGCTCCCAGACCAGCCAGGTCAACCATGCACAACGGGCATTATACTGGAGCTCCCCGACTTCTCCCAGGTACAAGCTATTAACATCCCAGCCACAGGGAGGAAACATGGGATCAGAAACTAGTATTTTAGATATCCTAACCTGAACTTTTAACAGGTTGATCCAGATGTGTTTGCAGCTCTTCCCAGAGAGCTTCAGGAAGAGCTTTGCTCCGCTTATAGAAACAAGAGAAATGCTCAAGCCCTTGTTCAAGCTCAAAGCATTGCTGGTGAGTAAAAATGAGTAGGGGTGTGCAAGTTATCTGCACCATATACATACATTTATTACATCTCTTGAAGAGTGTTTTCTCGTTAAAGGGATAGTTCACCAAAAATGAAAATTGTTAACATTTACTTTATTAACAAAGTAGTATAGATGTATAATATTTAGTTAATTGACATTTGTCATAAAATAACATGACTCTTTTCAGCTAATTGATTTAATATTTAAGTAACGCTATACACAATGTCTCTAACCTTGCTCTCTTGTTTCTAGTCGAGCAAAAACACACATTTCCTCAATTAAAGCAGCCTGCAGTGGGGAAATTGAAGCGCCGCTACAAAAAGAGAAATGCTAGTCCTGCCAAAAAGGGGCTAAGTCCACTAAAAAAACTATTTCCTGGAAACAGCCCTGCCAAATCCAGCCCCTCCAAAACACTTCCTCTGCCACTCAAAGTAAGCCTGTTTTCTTCAGTTTATCTATAATATTTTCAGCCACTTAAAACAATTTTTTGGGGGGGATTATTTATCTGAGATGTTTTTCATTGGTAGACAGAAAATGTACAGTGCCCATCCTCTACGAGCACAGATGTCCCAGAGAAGCTGTCCAAATTTAATCCACGCCCAGTCCCAACCCTAGCTGGAGCTTATGAATTCAGTGACATCAGAACTCTGCTTCGTGAATGGGTCACCAGCATCTCAGGTATGGCAGAACAAGACCTTTTTACATACCAGTATATATTTGCATTATGCAGTTGGTTAATTTGTGTGGCGCTGCATATTTACAGAACCTATGGAGGAGGACATTCTCCAGGTGGTGAAGTACTGCACAGAACTCGTGGAAGATAAAGACCTGGAGAAACTCTATCTTGTCATCAAATACATGAAGAGGTATAGCTCTGAATTCCCAGCTGATTCTTACAACAAACACAAGTACAATTATAAATCTCTTCAGTAATAATAATACACTACCGGTTAAAAGTTTGGAGAGTAAGATGATTTTGTGTGTGTGTGTGTGTGTTGCTATTGTGTTACTATGTTTCTATTTCAAGTAAATGCTGTTCTTATAAACTTTGAATATTCATCAGGTAATCTTAAAAAAAAAAAAAAGTAACTGTTTTCAACATTATTCCTAATAATTTTCATTAAGCACTAAATCAGCTTATTAAAATAATTTCTGAAGGATCATGTGACAAATACATTTTTATAAGATATTAAAATCAAATACAATTATTGCAATTAAACTGTTATTTTGTAATATTACCATTTTTTATTTATTAATTTAATTTATTTAAATTTTTTAATAGCAATGCAGCTTTGGTGAACATAAGATACTTCTTTCGAAAAACATTTAAAAATCTTACGGACCCCAAACCTTTGAACAGTAGTGCAGGTTGATTGGGCCTTCTTTAATTTAACTGTTGCATTGTTTTAACTGTTGGTTTCAGACTTATGCAGCAGTCCTCAGAGTCAGTATGGAGCATGGCCTTTGATTTCATCCTTGACAATGTGCAGGTAGTGGTACAGCAAACCTACGGTAGCACTCTGAAGATCACATAGGAGGACCGTCCTAACCTCAGTCACTGTGACATCAGCCCAGACCTGCCACCTCATCATGACGTGTGAGAGACAACAAAACCACTTGAGTCTGCCAATCATCGTAGCATCGCTTGTCCTCTCCTTGGAGAACACAGAGGATTTCGAGATCATGCCAGTGATGATGAGGAACAGATGAGCAAACCAGCTACACTCAGAAGCAGCTGAACACAGAGTTTTTCTTTCATCATGATGTCAAATCTACACTAATGTCTAGAGGTATTTTGGTAACACTTTTCAATCAGGTTGGATTTGTTAACATTAGTTAACGCATCAAGTGTCATGAACTAATATTGAATAATTTTTGACAGAATTATTTCATCTTGGTTATTGTAAATTCATACATGGACTATTTTACTAGTTCTTGCTAGTTACTAATGCATTAACCAGTATTAACATATAACCTACATTTGTAACATTTAAAGATGTATATGTAAAAATTAACATTTTACATCTTTTAATCTTGGTTAAAGCATTTTTGATTTTTAGTTCATGTTAATTATTGGGTTAACTAATATTAACATGTACAACCTGGTTATAAAATGTTACCAGAAGTTTTTTTTTTTTGTTGAATGTTTTAAACCTAAAGCAAGCCTCTTTGCTTTCTGTTAGCTTTTAGATTTTTTTTTCTTGTCTTTCTTTTTCTTAATTTCTCGTACTCCAGAACAAGTGTTTATATTGAAAGCCTCAGAAGTATTTACAGACTTTGTAGCAAAGCAAAATGGAGTGGCATGTTATTTGCCTTTTATTGGTCAGTCTAAGATGTTAAAAGTGGAAGTCGAAAAAAAACAACCCCTTATATCAAAGTCAGTTTAGCATGTGGATACTAACATTTTATGTAAAGCTAACATTTATGTTTTTAGAAAAAAATATTATTCCTCCTTTATTGAGCGTTTCTTATTGTATGTTTGTCTGTATCTGTAAAAGAGCTAAGAGAGAGAGAAATATTTATGAAGAAAAAGATTAAAACATTGGCTAGGTTAACTTTGCTAAATTGAGTTTCAGATGTCCTGTCATGCTTCTCAGTCTTTTATTCTAAATTTGTGGATGTGGTGCTGGAAGAAAGGAAGGGTTTTTCAATCAGGCATATGTGAACCTCATAATGTGTAAAGGTGGATTCTTCAGTGCAACATTATCCTCTCAAGTCTTGTTCTATGTAGGTTGGCTTTATGTATTAACAGAATGTACTCAAGTCCTCAAAGTTTGTACTTTCTTGGTTTTAAGAAGCTGTTCAAGAGACAGACATCTGTTATCACATATTATACATGACATATACAGAGAGGAAGGCCTAAAAATTCATGTTTGGTCAAAAATCTGTCATGACAGAATGACCCGTGCCTGAAGACCTGAAGCTGTGACAAAATTTGTACGTTTTCTAAATTTGCAAATAAATTTGGATAAGTGATACTGTCTTTTTTGTGTGTGCGTGTGTGTGCGCATATTTATTATTTGTGGATCAAAATGGATCAATAAACAATGTCACCAACAATGATAATGTAACAAAACCATCTTATGCTAAGCTAATTAAAGATACACTAAAAGAGTTCGGTAAAACTGGCAAGATATTCACAGATTCGACTTTTCCGGATCAATAACTCGCGAGCAAAACGTTTTTGGTACACGAATTATGACTCTTTTTACTCGTAGTGATGTAGTAAACGAGCTACAAGCGAGTTTGCCTGAAAACAAGCTTTCCTCCGCTCTGTGCAAAATACGTTGATCTCAATGCGCTGGCGTCTGAGAGACAAGTCCTAAGGGACCGTCTGCAAACTGCGAAACGCGAAAAAGGTTACTAATAAAATACTCAATAACTTCACAGTAACACACTGTAAGTGTCACCAAATTCAGTTCACACATCACTGCTCTCCTGCTGCTTATACTACAATGTTGATTTTAAAAATAGTTGCTTTTGCACAATTTGTATGATTTTTTTTTATTATGAAAACGTTAATAACGTTACTGTAACACACTGTACTTTCACCAAATTCAGTTCACACATCACTGCTCTCCTACTGGTTATACTAAAACACTTATATTGAAAATAGTTGCTTTTGCACAATTTTTATGATTTTTTGTTATGAAAAACAGTTAATAACTTTACTGTAACACACTGTACTTTCACCAAATTCAGTTCACACACCACTGCTCTCCTGCTGGTTATTCTACAACAATCATTTTGAAATTAAATGATGTTGCACATTTTGTATTATGAAAAATAGTTAATAACTTCACCGTTATAGAACATAATAGTTAATAACTTTAATTTAACACACTGTACTTTCACCAAATTCAGGTCAAACATCACTGCTCTCCTGCTGGTTATACTACAACTTTCATTTTGAAAGTAATTGCTTTAGCACATTTTTTTTTGAATTTTTATTATGAAAAATAGTTAATGAATTCACCATAATTGGACTTAATAGTTAATAACTTTACTGTAACACACTGTACTTCCATCAAATTCAGTTCACACATCTCTGCTCTCCTGCTGGTTATACTACAACTTTCATTTTGAAAGTAATTGCTTTGGCACATTTTATAGATTTTTTATTATGAAAAATAGTTAATAAATTCATCATTATTGAACGTAATAGTTAATAACTTTACTGTAACACACTGTATTTCAACCAAATTCAGTTCACACATCACTGTTCTCCTGCTGGTTATACTACAACTTTCATTTTGAAAGTAATTGCTTTGGCACATTTTTTTTTGAATTTTTATTATGAAAAATAGTTAATGAATTCACCATAATTGGACTTAATAGTTAATAACTTTAATGTAACACACTGTACATTCATCAAAATCAGATCACACATCACTGCTCTCCCGTTGGTTTTACTACAACACTCATATTGAAAATAATTGCTTTGTCACATTTTTTATGATTTTTTTATTATGAAAAATAGTTAATGAATTCACCATTATTGGACATAATAGTTAATAACTTTACTGTAACACACTGTACAACGAGCAAACTTATTCAAATATTACTGAAACAAACAGCGGATGGGTCCCTGTTTAGATCGGGAGTGAAAGAGAGAAACATAAGGATGACACAGATATATAGTTTATGTACGAACTGTAATTATTTATTCTGCAATCAGCGCTAAAACGTCACCTGTACGGAACATCGTTTTGTACGGAACATGGTTAGTCTACGTTAACCACTAACAGTAACGTTATCTCTATTGTTTTGAATAAAACAAGAGTGGACATAAAACCTAAACGTGCCACACCTTTCATTACATAAAAGCGTTTGCTTCGTTAAATATTATGCTGTATGCACTTCAAAAGTGTAAGTTCAGAACTGTTTTCCAAGTAGTTTATTGTTGATTTTAACAAACAAGATAAAGAGAAAAGAGAAAAATTGTAGGCACAAATGCCATGTTGTTTTTAGATTTATTAGACGTTTTATAAAAAGTTTTTTTTTTTTAAAGTTAATCTAGTATAAAGATGTTTTATTTTTTATTTATTCGAATAATTAAGTTCACTGCCTACTCTTTTTAAATGGTATGTTAGGCTTCTTGTCAGAATGTAATTGCAACCAAAATTGTGCTGTATATCTAAGAAGCAGTGAGAGGAAATGGCCAGTCAGTCCATGGAGGTTGTTGCGAAGGCTCTGGAGCAGCAGGTGCTGCATTCGGCACGGATGGTGGAAGAGCAGCTGGATGCCAAACTGGAGAAGTTAGAGCGCATGGATGAAGATGAGCTGGAGCGACTGAAGGAGAGAAGGCTTGAGGCCCTTAAGAAGGCTCAGAAACAGAAGCAGGTATGTATTATTTCTGTATGTTTTTAAAGAAATCTTGATCTAAATTCTGATCATGTTTACAATGTAGCATTACAATGTTTAATCAAAACGAGTGAGGATCTAGGTGAGGGGCTTATTACAATGCATTGAAATAGATCAGATTCCTTCACTTATGTGATTAAACTTTGTGATCTGTTGTATGTGTCTGTCCTCAGGAGTGGATATCTAAAGGACATGGTGAATACAGAGAGATCCCAAGTGAGAAGGATTTCTTTTCTGAGGTTAAAGAAAGCAAAAGTGTGGTCTGCCATTTCTACAGAGACTCTACCTTTAGGTATTTGAGGACATTTTTTTCTTTTCTTATGTTATCCTTGTATTTTTGGATTTTAAATCAAATGTGCAAACAGATATTTTCAGTGTTTAATTTATTTTCCAAAGATGCAAAATTCTGGACAAGCATCTAGCTGTTTTGGCGAAGAAACATCTGGAAACAAAGTTCATCAAACTAAACGTTGAGAAGGCTCCATTCCTAACCGAGAGGCTGAGGATCAAGGTCCTTCCCACACTGGCTCTGGTGAAGGACGGGAAGACTAAGGATTATGTTGTGGGCTTCAACGATCTGGGTAACACGGATGAATTCCCTACTGAAATGTTGGAGTGGAGACTGGGCTGCTCGGCTATCATTAACTACAGGTAAGTGAAGGAGAGAGTTCGATTGTTAAACACACTGAGGAGGTACAGGGTGAAATGTCATTTATTCCTGTGATGGCAAAGGTGAATTTTCAGCAGTCATTACTCCAGTATTCAGAGTCACATGATCCTTCAGAAATCATTGTAATATGCTGATTTGGTGCTCAAAATACTTTTCTTATTTTTATCAATGTTGAAACCTGAATTTTTTTTCAGGATACTTTAATGAATCGTTATTTCAATAGAACAGCATTTTTTAACTATTATTTTATAATGTAAATTTCTTTACTGTAACTTCAGGTCAATTTATTGTGTCCTTGCTGAATAGTGAAAAGTATTAATTTCTTTGTTTTATTAAAACCAATTTAAATTTCTCTTTTTTTCCTTCAAGTGGGAATCTATTGGAGCCACCAGCTATTGGACAGAAGTCCGGGTCGAAGTTTACCAAGGTGGAGAAAAAGACCATCAGAGGCAAAGGTTATGACTCAGACTCTGAATCTGATGAGGATTAGAAGACCAAAACATAAAGCTCCGTCTTTCTCAGGGCTTCCTACATAACAGTCCTAAATCTTGTAACACCACTTTGTGGTCACATTTTTGTTTGTATTTTTGCAGTGTCTATTTAATTTATTGTCTCTCACCTTTGTCTTATGTTTGCCCATGTTAAGATGACTGAATACTACCTGATAGGTTATTTATACTTCATTTTATACCTCTTTAGGTTTTAATGTGTACAAACGAGAAACTTTTCTATGGAGCATAATTCTGGTGAAACTTCTGTCGTTAGCACTAATTCTGAAAATGGCATTTTTGTAAGACCGAAGAATCAGATGCACTTAAACAATGGTGCAAACTTAAAACTCATTATTTTTGCCTCTGATGGACTGATGCTCAGATCAGCGAGCATTGGACAAGTGCCAAGGAAGCAAACTTCTGTATTCCACTAAGAATTGCCACCTCTTTCTCCCATTGATGAGAAGGATGTGCATTTTTTTTTCTTTTATAGCAATACATGACTTATTAAAAAATTATATAATATGCCTGTTTTATGTCAATTAATATTGTTCAGTTTTATTTATTTTTTTGTCTCAATGAATATATTAGTAATTTAAATATTACATCACCTCAGTGACTGATGTTTTATAGAAGACAAAGATCTATTAATTTTCATTTCACATTCATGCAACTGGCTGTCAATATTATCCAAAGCAACATGTGTATCCAAATGTACACATTTACCCATACAGGATACCCAAAACAAATGTGTATCCTAAGTATACATTTACATTTTATTGGTTCTTGCTTTCCCCGCGAATGCTCTACTGTTTGAGCTACAGTAAAGAAGACTGGTATTCAAATCTTTATTAAACAACAAAAACACCGCACAAATGGTAGGCCACAAAAATTCTATGACTCGATGGCTTTTTGCTCAAGTGGTTTCAAGAGACGTTTCACCACCAGCTCGCCTTTGCTGTTCAGATATGTGTTCGCCATGTCCTCCTCAGCAGGCAATCCATAGGGGAGCTTGAGAGGCTCAATCCTGCATATAAATATATTATTTTAATACGTTTTTTTTTTTTTTTTCTAATGGTCCGCAATCAGCTTGAACTGATTTAAATGTGTAAGTTCAGCTTACCTAACTAGATGCTTAATGATTTTCAGTAGATTGTTCACTGATGGGGTGTTCTTGTGGATACGTGGTTCATGTGCCTGGTAATACAGAACATGATATAATGAATATTTTTTTTTTACATATTTAATTTAATTACTTATTATAATACTGTAATAAAAAATGAAAAGAAAAAAAATCGAGCACATCCCCCACCTTCATAAGCCCCAAACTCTTCACAACCTTCTTTTCCCAATAGGGTCGTCTCATTGTGCTTTTAACTCGTGTCACTATGTGCAGTTTATGTGGGTGTTCTGGATCACCACCATACATGTCATGTTCTTTTGCTCGTTCCTCAAATACCTGCAGGACAGGAAAATATGGTGTGATGTCATTAAGTTCAATAAAATGAATCGAATAAAACGATGAAGTACATCTGAACAGTCGCTTACTTGTGGAGGGATGCGACTCTTAGTGAATTTAGTGCGACATGATGTGGCTTGTGTCAGATTCTGAAATGACAATTTTTGAAAGGTTTTGTTAAACGCTTTTTTCGACATGGTTATCCAATCAAATACCACAATGAAATGTGAAACAATCTCACCTTTGTAACACTGGAGGCAGATGTTAGAAGAGCTCGATACAGTCCTGCCATGATTAACGTTACACACTGACTGACGTTGACTTCAACGCTAACGTTACTTAGGAAGGTTATTAGCTAGCGAGCTAGTTATAATTAATCATGTCCAGTTCAACACTCAATAAATGGACAAACGTTATACAGTGACCACAACTGCATAAAATAATTTATTCACTTAAATACCCATGTTATTGCGATATGTTAACGGATAAACGTACCATAACAACTAACTACATTACATTGCATGCGCTACGCACAGTATCTTGACTGGAAACGGAAACGACTCTTTGTGAAAAGAGTCATTTCAAAATAAAAGTTCCACTATCCGGAGCTGGAGCTATTAGAACGGTTCATTTCAAAGAACCGGTTAAAAACTATTCCACGATTCTACCTCGATATGGCGTGTTCTAAAACTTTACCTCGTTTATTACCATTTTATGAAAAAAGTGTAATTTCATGTGTCCCAGTTTGCTGCATGATTATACTCATAAAAAAGTTAATTTAAAAAGTCATTTTGAACCTAAATAATAATTTACATTTAACAATGTTGGTTTTCTTCCTTCCTTAAATTAACCAATTCAGACGTTCTAAATGTTCAAAAGAGACGTATCTCAGTTCAGTGGTTCAGGCTAGTTTTTAACTCTTTTTAGCTCTTTTAATTTTTGACTGTTGGACAGATTCACTAAAATATCCAACTCGAATGAACGATTCATTAAAAACATTTAAATCACTCTTTTTCTCAGGGGCAAGACCATACTCAATTAAGAAAGACAAAAGTTCACAGCCTTTCATGTTCATTGCGATCTTCGTTGAATTTGCAATTTTGTTTCGCTTATAGAATGGGAAAGCGTGTGTTGGCACTGCTGTGGTGTCTTTGATGGAAGTGAAATTCACGAGGCGTCTGCGGTTCTGGTTCATTTGTGCCGTCAGCAATTTACTGTAAATTTACATCTGAACCTCCGATTATCAGCTCTAATAATCTCCACTTCATAGAATGCAATAGCAGAGGTCATAACAAAGCATAGTATAATACCAATGCAACAAACAGTTGATCCATCTAGAGCACATGACTAGTTGAGTTAATTCTATTTATTTCAGATCACTTTTATTTTTTAATTTATTTAACTGCATCTATTAAATATTGTACATATTTGTTACTTTTTTTTTAGCTGTTAAATCATTTTCATCCTACCTTGTAAAGTAACATAAAAAATAATTAATATTGTTCTTTTCTTACCTTCCCACAGGTGAAGATATTTCACCCAACACTGATCAGATGAATGTTGTAGATCAGTTGAAAGGCTCTCCAACAGAGGAAAAGAGAAATGTGCTTGTGGAGAGTGCCAGACTTGTCCGGGGTGATGCAAGACCTCTCTGAGCTCAACGTAAAAGATCTGGATACCATCATCTTCCCTGGTTAAAACACTACTTCTGGATATATACTGTCCATATACTGTTCAGCTCAGCATTTCGGTTAGTGTTGTTTTAACATTATTTTGCAGGTGGCTTTAGCAGCCAAGAACCTGTGTAGCTGGGCTGTCCAGGGTAAAGACTGCTTGGTCAATGAGCAGGTTAAAACATCGCTGGAGGCCTTCCATGCTGAGAAGACCATTGGCTTGTGCTGCATCTCACCTGTGCTGGCTGCTAAGGTTTTCCCTGGATGTGAAGTGACTGTTGGCCATGACAATGATGATAGGTAAATTATGTGACTTTTAGCAAATATAAAAGTTGTGCACAGAACAAACTCAAACATATAGAAACTTGTGCTTAGAGCTGCATGTGTTTATGTCGTCAATTTGCATACAAAAAGTTTGGTGTCTGTCGCACCAATAGCCTTTTTTTTTTCAAGAAATGACTAATTTATTCAGCAAGGATGCATTAAGTTGATTGAAAGTGATGGTAAAGGCATTAATATATATTTTGTTCATTTTTATTTTATAGTTTTCTTTTTAATAGTAAAGTTTTAGTAATTTTGAAGATTTAATAATTTCATTAGATTTTATTCTATAGATATTTGATCAAATAAATGCATCATTGGTGAGCATAAGAGACTTGTTTCAGAAACATTAAGGAAATCTTATCAACTTCAAACATTTGAATGCTAGTATCATTGAAATAATTTGTCCTTGTTTAGCAGAACATGATGGAACAACAAAGAAACTGATTTTAACCCACAGAAAAGGCAGAGCTCTGTTTATACTAAGTCATGTGTTTTATACACAGTTATTTTTTTTGTTCACAAAGATTTTGATATTAATATGAAAAGACAACACTGAGGTATCCAGATGTTCCAGACACTGCGGAAGCCATTTCTCCGCTTGGCTGAAAGCACATCTGCAAGCATGTGAATGAGGCTCATGTTGATGAGAAAAATAAGATTGTGACCACCTGCGCTTTCATGTGCAAAGCAGCACTACATGAAATATTTGATAGGATTGGAGAGATGGTTCAGGAGTTGCTGAAACTTGCCTGAATTCCTGCAAAACTAATCAATTGGCCCTCTCTTTTTAATATTTGTATATAATAATTCCAGTGTCTGAATAAACAAGTAACATATTTGTCTCATTAAGACTGTTTAGACTTTGTTACAGATGGAATAATGAGGAGAAATTGGAGAAATCCTTTGCGATGACATCTGAACATGCCTTTTTTTAAGTCTGAAGGTCAATCCGTTACATAACTTTAGTTTGTCCCTGTTTTCTAGAAATACACCATAAAGGTGATAAAGTACAGCTCAAAAGCTTTTATTCAGCAAGGGGGGAATTATATCAATCTGGAGCATCAAACCAGCATATTAGAACGAATTTTGAAGGATCATGCAACACTGGAGACTGGAGTAATGGCTGCTGATAATAAAAACATAAAAACAACTATCATCACAGGAATAAATGAAATTTTAAAGTATATCAAAATATAAAACCGTTATTATAAATTGTAATAATATTTCACAATATTACTGTTTTTACTGTATTTTTGATCAAATAAATGCAGCCTGGCTAGGCATGAGACTTTCAGAAACATCAACGTTTTCAGTGGTAATGTAAATGAATTTATTAGATAAACAACAAATACAACAAAGATAATTTCAACATGGAATAGAAAAAAAAACAGAAACAGAACAGAAAACATAGTGATGTAAAAACAATGTAAAAAAAATGATGTGAAACCTTCCATTCAGAAACGTGAAAATGTACAAAACTATTGTCTCCCTCCACTTTCAGTTTAAGTGAAAGGAACTTACTCTTCACTTTCTTGGAAAAACTGCATCTGATGAAAAAACATTATTACTTAATGCTGTGTATTTAAAAAAAAAATTCTGACATTGCAGAAATACTGTAAGGTAGCCAGAATACACTGAAAAATGCTTGTCAAATATATAGACAAGATCCAAAATAAATACTTCCTAATCACCAAATGAGAGTTGGTTTTGGTGAGTACATGATTCAGTTGTAATATTAAATGCAGATTTTAGATTTAAGTCACAACACAACCTCATCAGAATTTATATTTACCATTTTTACCATCCAAAAGTTGGTAGGAAATATTTCAGAACTATACGTGGTACAAATCTACGAACGTGAGAATAAGGAACAAAGTAATGACAAGTTTCAATATGATACTTATTATTATACTTATTATGATATATTAGCATAAATTTTCATTTAATCATTTACCATACACTTTTATCCAAAGCGACTTACAAATGAGTACAACAGAAGCAGTCGGAGCAACAAGAGATCAACAACAGTATACAAGTGCCATGACAAGTGTCAGTTAGTCTAGCACAGAACACGTAGCCAGGTGTTTTTATTTTTTTTATTTTTATGATGCCACTTTACACAATAATTCAGGCCAAAGCTGAGTAGCGGCGCTCATTTCTGTGCATCACGTGCTTGTTAAAGTGCATGTATGACCAAAGCATTGAACAGTCTTGATTTGTGTCCAGACGGTCTACAGTGTAAATAATACCCTCCACAACATCAGAGGTCAGCACAGTTGAAGCGTTAGCCCTGAACTTCCTCACCAGATCCTCATGACTAAGTGGTTTCCTCCAGTGACCATAAAAAGTGTTGCAGCGCGCAGAGAACGTTTCCCCCTGAGTTGTCTCCACTGCAATTTCGCAATACATTTTTTCAAAGCTCGAGTGATTGTCTTGTGGATTTTCCAAATGTACTTTCAGAAGCATCTCCTTTAGGGCACTCCTGTTTATCTGGCTTTCGCTGAAGGAGTCGACGGTGACCTCTCCATCCAGCAGTGCAGTACAGCAGTTGAACTGGAAAGAGTGTCTGGCCTGGTGCTCGCTTTGCGGAAGAGGGCAGTTTACATATCTGGATGAGGGAACTCTGAGAGTGATCTTCTTGATTTGACTGAGATCTGCATTTGGAAATTTGTCCAAAAATTTCGCCCTCGCTTCTATTGCTGCATCCGCCACCCAGTGCATCCCGAGGTGGGCGGGAAAGCGCTTCTGTGCAATGTTCTGGTCTTCTAACACCCACCTGTAATGAGAATTAGGGGTGACCTCAGCCAGTGGGTGAGGGACATAATCTGGATAGAAGGCCCCGAAGCCTGATTCCAGATCCAGAATCTGTGTGTTACCCTCCAGGCCGAGGAGAGCGAGTTGGGAGGCCTCCAGACCCCCCCGGGCAGCATTGCCCATGTGGAGAGGTTTGGTTTGAGTCGCAGCGTTTGCCATGGGCGCTCCAGCAGATGAGCAGGCTATCGCTAGAGCTGCTATGCTGTGGGCTGACGGGAGACCCAAAAGTTTAGCGGTAGCAGCTGCGCTGCCCATAATCCCAACAACTGCAGGCGGGTGGAACCTGAGAGGGACACATGGATTAAAAATAAATATATATAATATATGAAATTGTCTTTATTTATTAAATGGTGAAGGTGAGGACAGCCTTTTTTTTTGCATTAAAATCAGTTTCCAGTAGAGCTTTTAACAATTTAGAAATTTGTTCTGCCCTAATTTTATGAATATAGGCTTACAGCCATTAAAATATTTCATTAAATATACTTAAATGAACATGTTCATTCCAACTGTTAAAAACATCACCACCTCAGTGTGCATTATTTTTCTAATAATTCAACAGCTTGTCATCAGTTAGTTATGCCTTGCTTAGTTTATGTACATTCCAACTGTCAGAAATGCACACTGATGTTCAAATATTTAGAGTTAGTACAATTTTTCAATAATTTAATACTTTTTAGTTTTAAGTGATCATAAAGACATTTTACATTATTATAAAAGATTTCTGTTTGAAATAAACACTGATCTTATTCATGAAAGAATACCAAAAAGTGTCACTTTTTTAACATTGATAATAATAATAATGAACGTTTACTGAGCAGCAAATGAGCCTATTAGAATGATTTCTGAAGGATCGGTGACACTGAAGACTGGAGTAATGATGTTGAAAATTCAGCTTTACATATAAAAATGAAAAATGCAATGCCTCTGATTACTTTGAAATGTCAAACATACATCAGAACATACAAAGTTTCACTTTCATCCCCAGGTACTTAAATTGAGTGTACATACTTCTCCTTTTTAAATTCAAAATCACAGGCTTTAAAATTAGGGACAGTTATTTTATTTGGTTTTATTTGACTTGCTATATTTCATTTAAATAGTACATAAATGTACACTTTAGCTTTACCTTTTGGGAATGTTGTGTGCCTCTTTAGAAAACCTCAGGAGTCTCCCCTGAACCTCTATGCCTACATTGAAAGCCAGCAACAGCTCCAGGCCGGAGGGTTTAACAGGTAAAGTTTCAGCCAGTGCTAGGAGAGCCGGCAACACAGCGCCGGAGGGGTGAGTGGCTGGATGCCAGGTGTCATCAAAGTCCATAGAGTGCACCTAAAAGATCACAGAAACACATCCCATTATCAGTCTGAGAGAATACATTCATGCCTTAAAAAGAGAAATAAGTAAACAATTGTTTTTATCACAAGTATATGTATTTACCAGAGTATCTGAACGTGATTATTTAAAATGACCTACCGCAACTCCATTAACAAAGGCAGCATAGTGAGGTGGAAGAGATAATCCTGGTCTGCCCCAGACCTTGCTGTTTTCTAGCGCTTGCTGCCTCTGATTTATAAATGATCAAAGAAATGTACATAAAACATGAGATACATTAAAAAAGGACAACTGAATAATATTCCTCCATTGTAAACACTATTCTTACTTGGCTGAACTGAAGTACTGTGTTAAAGACTGGGGTGCTGGTTCCAAGCAATCCCACTCCCAGCGTGTCCAGTATCATTCGCTTACTCCTCCTTATCACTTCATCTGACAGATGAGATGTGCTCAGACAGGACACTGCTGCCCCAAAACTCTCAGTAACTCCCTGAGAAAATAATTATTATTATTGAATTATAATATTTTGCATAGTCTGTCAATAGCACAAATAAATTTTGGATGCATTATAATTTTAAAAGTAGCAAAAGAAGAAATATATGTGTAGAGAATAGCTGGATGAATTACATTGATTTATCTGCAAAGAAATACTACAAGAAATAAATGATTAGAAGTACCTTTCTGATCATTGTGTGAGGTCTGAATCCTACTGTGAGTTCAACGTGGTGCCGTTCGCCTTATATACTATGTTCCTATAAGCAAAACTGGCTTGCCAACCACTGACTTTCCAAAGTTACTTAACCACAACAGTGTGAAGCATTGTTTCACAATTTGAAACAACCTCATGGCATTAAAGTTCACATTATTCTCAAGAACATGGCTAATTTTCAATAATACTGTATGTTTAGATTTTACAATATATTTCAACAAAATATTATTCATAAAAAATATGCATAAAATGTAAAACCAAAAAATAAATAATAACAATTATAATTATAATTATTACTGCTTTTATTTAGAAATGGTATTACACATTCACACATTGGAAAATATTTTAAATAATATATATTTAACATTTTATTTTTTTATTTTTTTATTTTACACAAAATGAAAATCATTTCACGAAATCAGAGTGAATTGAATGAAACTGAAAACAGGTCCATTTTCAAATCACATGATATTATGATATGACATCATATTTCATGAACTTCTATGAACACTAAAAGTGTGCATCTCCAGCATTTGTGAAATCTGGAATTTCTTTTGCAATAGTCAAGAGTCTGTCTTCTGTCAGTCACTGGTTCCTCAAAATGTCACAAGAGCGTGACCCTTGTAAACTGAAAGAAAGATAAGACTATAATATTGTTTAATGTATTTTCATAGAGTATTAAATTATAGACTTTCCTGTGGTTTTAAAGATTCTAAGTTTTAAAGATTCTAAGTGTTGGATTTATTATTTGAGTGTCTTACAGGTGTTTTATAGAACAGTTTAAAGTTTAAAGTCAGTTTTCCTGATGCTTTTATAGTCTTTCTTGACTGCTAACACACAATTCATGAAATAATTCACCATTTCTCACAACTATAAACGCAATCTCAAGACTTCACACAAACTTGTGCAAACTTCAAACTTCCTGGTCAAAATCAATATAAAAAATATTTTAGTCAAAAAAATAGTTTAGTCAAAAACATATTCTCTTTTGTCAGACTCAAACTTTGGCCTCAGGTGATTCACAAACCTGTCAAATACACACACTACTTCACTGCCTAGAGAACACTAGTGAGATCCGTTCAAAACACTGTTTCTAAAACCTCCTTTTGGGAAATAGAAACTCTTTTGTTAGGTAATGTCTGTTACAGTATACAACATAAATAGAAGGGTGCAGATGCTGTAAAATTCAGCAATAAACTTTAACAAAAGTTTACTTCCACTACACTACTGTACAGAGATCTTACAGATGAAAAATATTAGAAGAGAAAAATTCTAAGACCAAACAATGGAATACTGTCAGTTACTGTAAATAAATCAATAAATTCCTTCATTCAGCATCCTCTGCCAAACTTTTGTTTGGTTTGATCCTTATTTGTTATAGTGGTTTCTTAGTCTTCTGACAAAAGACTTCTCTGCCTTGCCTAGACAGTCAGTTCTGCTAAAAATAGAGTACATAGGGACTCCATTTACCATTTACATAGGGACTTGGCTAAAAATCAGTTCAACAGTAATGAGTTTGAAGGTGTACAACATGTGCTACAGTATTTCACTACATAGAATAATGAAAGTTCTCTCATCTGAAGTACTGTTGCCATGTACTGTTATTATATTGTATGTGTAAGTATTGAAACCTAAATGAGCCTGTGGGCCAACTTCCCTCGTGATCAGTCCATGCAGAAGAACTTGGTCAGCCAGAGTGCTTTGTAAGGACGCTTTGATCTCATTTTAAAGCCAAAAATCAGGAACTCTCGCAAAACACATGCCATGCAACAAAACAATAATATTTCTAATCTGAGGGGAGATCTACAGTAAAAGAAAACCATTTTCTCATATGCCCCTTCACCCATTCTTTGCCCCATCCCCCCATTTTTTATTTTCCCCTCCAATTCCTCTTTGTCTCCCACTACCAGGATTCATTTTCCAAAACACATAATCACTTGTGCTCTTGTTCATATCATCCTGAGATTCTGACCCGTGTGTCATCAGGTTTGCTGTTCACACATGGATAAATGTGTTGTTTGAGTTTATTTTTGATGCTTGAGTTAATTATATTGTGTCTTAGGGTCGCCGTGATTTTGCAAAGTAAGACATGTTCCTGGATCAACATCTTTTGTTGATCCTGGATCAATATTACTGTCCAAAAATATAGACTAAACCCAATTCCTACCCCTAAACCTAACAATAACCATAATTTATTACTAAAATCAGTGTGAAATGACAGCTGATTAAAAAAGGTGTAGAACCACCTTACCCTGATCATAAGCCTAAAACAGATATTTCCTGAAAAGTTATCCCTCAATTCTGATTGGTGAATTGGAATGTTGTTCCAGGACCAACAAGGAAGTTGAACCAGGAACATGTTGTACTGTCTTAGCCCCTACTAGTGGACAGATCCTGGCACAACCTTCAATTCCACCCTGGGCCTTAGCCCCTTCTGGTGTACAGATGCAATCAGAGCCTTTAGCTCCAGCCCAAGCCTGATATATAATTTATCCTTAGTTGTACTTTCTTAAATTAAAAAACCTGCTTTCTTTTTTTTTTAACATGATTTCAGATCAGGATTTTAAAGGCCTTGGTAATATCCTAGCATAAAGGTAGATTAGATTATGACATATTGAAACAATGTGTTTTTTTTTTTTTTTTGCTCAGTGCATGTTTAATTTGATTTATTAAAAGGTTAGATTTAATAGTTTTGATAAACCAATGAAAACAAAATGGCTGACTCCACATATAGACTGTAGTCAGGGTATCGCCACATTTAATTTTTGATGGGAATGAAATTGAGCTTTTGAGGGAGAGAAGAGAAGTATGTGTTCAGTGGATTGTAGGCCTACTATTGTTTAACATATTGAATGGTCCGATGATAGAATAGTCTTTTTGAGGAAAAATACCAGACAAAAACTAAAAAAAGCTAAGTTTTGTTTTGTTTTACTGTTAGGCTGCACTTGTGAAGACAAAAGCCAAATTGTATTCCAACTTTACACCACTAGATGTCGCTATTCTCCTTTGTCATGTGGAGCGCATGGGAGAAAATGTTGACACTAATTTCTAAGACAATTTGTATCCTCGGTTTGTGGTGAAGAAGATTCCTTTACCCATATGTCTTTGCATTTTCCCATTTATTATCTACATTTAAGTGTAATTTATCCTTAAACATTATGAGTTTTCAAGAAACATCAGATAAGAGTCAGAGTAGCATCTAAGAAGCACTGACAGCAGGAGGCACGACACCAGTTGGTCCAATTTTGCCACTAAAGCGTTAACATCATCCGTCTTCTCTCCCCTCCCACAACCTATTTAAACAAAAATCTGCCCTTATCTAGAGTCTTTATGAAGCCCGTTGCACACAGTCGCGAGTGACAGGCTTATCAACAGACGTGATGGCTTTGGCGGATCCCGAGTGTGGAATATCAAACGGCGCGGATTCCGTCTCCCCGTTTTCTGACATTATTGAACTAAATGTGGGAGGACAAGTGTATGTGACACGGCACACGACTTTAATAGCCGTACCGGATTCTCTTCTGTGGGACATGTTTAGTAGGAAAACACCGACAGAGCTGGCACGGGACAGCAAAGGTCGCTTCTTTCTGGACAGGGACGGCTTTCTTTTCCGATACATTTTAGACTACCTACGGGATTTAAATCTGGTTTTGCCTGACTATTTTCCAGAGAAGAGCAGATTACAGCGGGAGGCTGAGTTTTTTCAGCTGCGGGACCTGTCCAAGCTCTTGAGTCCCAATATGAGTAAAGACAACTCCATCACCGATGAGATCTGCCAGAGTGACTCGGAGGAACCGAGCGCGCCTCCGCTTCTGGGACCCGACGCCTCGCGCACAGTGTCCGTCGCTGTCACCACTCACTCGCCCTCCCTCGAGTCCAAAAAGTCGGGCTACATCACAGTCGGTTACCGGGGCTCATACACAATCGGAAGAGACATTCAGACAGACGCCAAATTCAGGCGAGTCGCGAGGATCACGGTGTGCGGGAAGACCTCTTTGGCTAAGGAGGTGTTTGGAGACACTTTGAACGAGAGCAGAGACCCGGACCGTCCTCCGGAGAGGTACACATCGCGCTATTATCTGAAATACAATTTTCTCGAGCAGGCGTTTGACAAACTGTCAGAGTTTGGCTTCCATATGGTCGCGTGCAGCTCCACTGGCACGTGCGCTTACTCTAGCAACGACCCAAACGAGGACAAAACCTGGACAAGCTACACAGAGTATGTTTTCTGTCGAGAATAAGCCAAAATGTGTCGCATTTAAGCGTGTACAGTATATAGGCATTCCACTACAAGAGTAAAGTTTCATCCGTGCTGGAGAGGTGTAGCCTATTGAAGTTATTCTTATTCATAAATTTCTAGTTGTGTGCCTAATAAAATTGGCTGTTTACTCCGAGACTTTTTAAATAGCCTACTACATGTATTACTAGTATTAACACACGCAGATTAACTAGCTATCATTGCACTTCTCTTCATAGCTTCGGTTTGTTTGCAGATAAAGTCATATTTAGATTTGAGGGCCTGTTTGTAAAAAGTCCCAGATGTGTTTTGTATTTGCATGCATTTTAATAAATAGTTTTCTTCACGGATCAATGATTTAACGGACGATTCGACTTGGAGGAAATATAAAGTCTGTTACTGACACATTAGGTAACATTTTGGAAATACTGTGTCATTCAGCATCCTTTGTGTTCATATAGATCTCACTTACGCTTTTCCTTCCAAGTTCAGTTTCATCTTTTCACTGTGAATAATCAACTAAAACCGAAAAGTTTAATTGCTGCCTTAATATCTTTAGTAAAATTAAAGTGGTGCCAAAGTTACCCTATAGTTGATTCATTGCACTTTTTTGACCACTTTAAAGTTCAGCACAGATTGAGAAAATGGAGTGTAACCTCTCAGAATTTAAATTCTTTTTTAAAATGAGACTATTCTTTTTACTGCATACAACTGTATTGTATTGAATTTTGCACATTTTTTGTTTGGGGGAAGAGTGGGATTTTTTTTCTGTCCTCTTAGGTTTACTGTTTCTATGTCTGTATTACAAGTGAGATCTCTCTTTTTTCCAGCATTGTAAGCATTTTCTATCTGTTGTCTGTTTAAAAGCTGATCATTCAATAAATTGTAATCTGTCATAATCTTTCAGTGTCAGCCTCAATTTTATTTGTTTGCAGTGTGTTTTGTGAAGCTCTAAAGGCTGGAGGGCTAAACAAGAACATATGTAACCATCTGCTGAATAACCCAGATTTACTCTTCTGTTTCGTGCAAATGCAGCCTCATGCTTTGTAAGCGCACACACACACACATATATATATATATATATATATATATATATATATATATATAGAAATATAATTAAATTGGATCACTGGAAAAATGCATGTTTGAATTTACATAGGATAAATTATCAAATTATTTTAACAACATGAAACATTTCTAGTATAACTTTTATCTAAACCATCAAACAATGATAGAGATTGAGGGAGAACATTAATTAAAGAAATAACGGATTAACAAATCGGTCCTCAAGATTGCTTTTTGGATGGATGCAGTATTATTAACTGTGCTCTCAAGAGGTTTGGGGGTCAGCCAGATTATTTCAGTGGCCGATCATGGATCATTGCCAGTACTAATGAATACAATAATTCCCTTTTCCGTTTTTTTGTGACACAAATGTTGTTGAAATGCAGATGGCGCAGCTGTGCACAAATATAGGTGGCATTATCATTTCGAGTGTATAATGAAAAGATCCAGCTGCAAGGTTATAGGGTTACAGAACGTGTCTTTCTGTTTACACTCAGTGAAGGACCTCAGTTGCAATTGCATTCAACAATATATTGATTCAAATTTTTCATAATATATTAATGGGATTACGTTTTTGAAAATTGCAGGTTTGACAGTTATTACACATGTAGAAGTCAGCTATTTTCTGTGAATGTGTAATACTTCTGATTAATTAGCCACTTTAGTTAAATAACTAGAAGAATAACAAAGTACCGGTAATTGAAATGGTTAAACTGTTTGCACCACAAACCCGTGTTTTTAGAGTTCTGAAAATAAGTTTATATAATAAATACCAATTTGCAATATCAAGCAGAATAACAGCTATTTTTTAAAACTAAAACAACAGGAACCGTTGTGTAATGTCTGCATTGGAGGGATAGTAGAAGCCATGTGAGGTCATGCATGTAAACAGAAGGGGACCAAGAACTGAACCATAAGGCACGCCATTGGTTGACGTGATTTGGAAACCTTAAGAATTGCTTGTGAGGTGAGACTTGAACAAGGAAAGTGCAGTGGTTGTGAGGCCCAGGTCTAGTAGGGGTGTAACGGTACGCAAAAATCACTGTTTGGTACGTACCTCCGTTTTAAAGTCACGGTTCAGTTCATTTTCGGTACAGTACGGGAAAGAAATGGAAACATTAAACTGCAGGTTGTTTATTACAATAAACTTTTTTTAAACAATTTGTTTACACTTTTTTAAAATACTTTTAAATAAAATGTATATAAAATAAAAAAGAATAAGAAATAAAATACTGCTGCAAAGTTCTCCACTAAATAAAATACTTTCAGTCTAAAACCAATATCATATAATAAAATATAATGAAAAATATAAATAAATAACCATGATTACAGTGCATCATTACCAATCCCAGCTTGTAGGCCTGCTCATATTTAAAAATATATATATATAACTTTTCCAAAGTTGACTGTGTCCTTTATCAGTAGGCTTTATATTTATGCTCAACATGAAGTATAGATATTGTTGTCGTGAAGACAAGATCCTAGTCTGTCGGCGGTCTCCCTCTATGTCAGTACAGTAGCAGCAGCGCGCCAGCGCCGCGTCAGGCACGATTCTGGTGTGTAAAGACACAGAAAACGCGAAGCAGCCATCACGCAACTGACGTGCAGCAGAAACACCACGCTCACGCCACGCAGCCAGTGTGTCGCCAGCCTTAGAATCAGCTTCAGGGCGGGATTTGCGCTGAACGCGGAGACTTCTGCCACTTAATATGTTCGTTTGGAAACACGAAAATGTATATGTTCCGCACACAAAATATTGCATTCAGAAAGCCCTGTACCGAAAGCCCTGTACCGAAACGGTCCGGTACAAATACAGGTACCGTTACACCCCTAGTAGACAGGTTACATAAAAACCTGAAATTCTGGAGATGCTTTATAGATGAGGTTGATAGTTGAAATATCTAGGGATAAAGCAGATGTTGTATTCACTTGTTATGCATCAACTCAGAATAAGTGGAAGCGATGTGACATACAGCCCAGTATGGTGATCCATACTCAGAATTCTTGCTCTGCATTTAACCAATCCAAAGTGCGCACACACAAACCGTGAACACACACCAGGAGCAGTGGGCAGCCATTTATGCTGCGGCGCCACGGGGAGCAGTTGGGGATTTGGTGCTTTGCTCAAGGCCACCTATCGTGGTATTGCCAGCCCGAGACTCAAACCCACAACCTTAGGGTTAGGAGTCATACTCTCTAACCACTAGGCCCACGACTCCACGATTCATGCATTGCAGCAGACAGATGACCATTTCTGTCTTTGAAAATGCAGAGACCTCTATCCCCATGCTGTTCCAGCTTACAGCATACTCTTGTTCTCCATGAAAACCTTTCTTTTCTGAGAAAATCAGATCAAAGCATTGCATAACTAAATATACCAGAAGTCTGACTTCAGACCAAAAAAAAGTGGTTGTTCAAATTCAATTGTTGGCTAAAAATAACCAGTACTCTCAGCTGGGAAATTTATTAATGGTCTGTGCGCTCATTCCACAGCTCAGTTGTTTCACAAAGAGAGTGCTAATTGAAGTGAAAATTTCATATATTTGAAAATGAATTAGTTTTTACACTCTTAACTTTAATGTGTAATATTCCTTGTGACCAAAACATACAGCATTTATGCAATGTACTTAATACACACATGCTCAATCATTCTTAATCTGCTGTCCAACTTATATGTGTACATTAAGGGCTAATGGGGTTACCATCACATGCCACTCAAGAACCTGAATTTAATTTGAGAGTATGTTCAGCATTCCCTGAGCTGGTGTTAACAGTCTGCCTATGAGGCATTTACATTTTACCTGTGAAAGTACAGTGGCATCATTGCCTACAGCTGAGATTTTATATGTTTAAAAACCTAGACTCATAACATTCTTCATGCAGACAGAAAATCTACAAACACTCTGCATTTTTAATCTATTGCTATTTGCTTGCAGTATTTGCTTGATGTATACATTTTTTTCTTAAGGGAATTAACTTATACCATACATATACAATTATAGTTTATAACCATTTTTAAAAAAAAATCCAGATCAGTTTAGGGGCAGCAAATGCAGAATGATTTATTATAGACTCATTACCCTGGGAGGGAATGGGATTTTTGACATTTTTGAAAGCATTTTGAAATAAAGTACTGACACGTTCATTTCCTAACAACCATGGCATGCATTCCCATGAGATCAGACATTTTAGATGATTTAGCAGTTCATCACCTTGAACACTTATTCAAGGTGGCATGAAAACACCCATTTACGTGGCATGAAAATCGCTTTATCATGTTGTTCTTTTAATAGACTCGATTTTAGTGATTCATCAGTAATTTGAGTTGTTGAGCTGTAAATTTATTTTTTAATTATTAAGTTTATCCTAGTCCTACAACACAGAATATAGTTGGAAACATCTTTAAATGGGTGCAGGTCTCTAGTTTGATATAAGAAAGGGGAAATTCACTGGGTGGATTTTTATCATTATAGGGTGGTTGTATACACACACTGCCAACACACGTTTCAGTTCAAACTACTTGTAAAAGTCTGATCTGATAACATTTAAATGAACTGAAGAAAGCAGCTCTTTGTTTGTAAACATTACAAGAAGTTATTCAGTTATCTCATGCAAATAATGTCAGACACATGTATCTAAGAATTAGTAATCCAGTGGTTAATATACTTCTATATTATTCAGCTGTGACTGATTTACAGATTGAGAGGGATTCACATTTTAAATGGCATGTAGAAATCGCATGCAGAGGTGTGGTATTTCACACCATTTCTTTTCAGTGATGCCACTACAATGTGTCTGTGCATTGTGTACTGTAGTCTTGACAGAAAGACAGCATCTTTTCACTGAGAACAAATGATACAGGCCTAAAATGTTCTTAAAAATTAGAAAGCTTATTGTTTTGTCACACAAACGATTCTACAAATGTTTACAAGAAAAAAAAAAAGGAAACTGACTATGTATCAAACTGGTAGATGAGACACATTCCTTTGAATAATTAATTAAAATATTCTTTCACAAATGGTATAACATAATTAACCTGTGTCATGAAAAAAACTCTGTGTATTATAAAATTAAACATTAATATTTAATTAGCATGCAGATGAAAGATTCCAAGTCCAACAATTAAACATAAATGAGTTTTCTGCTTCTAGACGGCAGTCTCACAATTGCTTTCACTTATTTAAACTGACTGTAGTTGTCAAGGCTAGTAATTTCAAAATAGTGCTCACTAGCTTTCTGAAAAACTTTCACACACAAATAAATGTTCTTCCTGTATTTCCATTTGTACTAGACACAAATGAATGTGTCCTTTACATGACATTTTACAATGGTTAAACATCGAGCCACATCATGTTGTCTTAAATTGTTAATCATTTTACATAACTCAATAAAACAGAAATGAAATAACATGACACTTATTATGTCATACTAGGATTGTGTTAAAATGTGAGTGGGTCATGCTAAATCTGCAAAAGCCTTTGCAATGATGAAATATAATGCAACTTCATTGTTTTCTCATTGAAATGAGCTCAAAATAAGTTAAATCAAAAGAAAACCATAATGAGAAAATAAAAAATAGATTATTATGAAACTGATGGTTTGTATCATATACTCACATACATTCACCTAAAAATCTGACAATGCATAAGAAATGAACATCCCAATCAATATGAGACAATGGCCTTTAAGATCATTTGACAAAGGCTCTTGCCAACTAGTTTAGTGGCTAACTAAAATGTAGGTTTCTTTATAGAAGGACATTAGGGACCTGCTTTACTTCCACATTGACATCTTCTTCTAAAAACCACTGGGCTGGCATGACCCTAGTCTCATCTTTAATCAACTCTTTACAATAAACACTTCACACAGGTGTTATGCAAAACACTTGGAGGCTGTTTGGCCTAATACATTAATAGGCAAATTGAGTCTGTTGGCCCCAAGCCCTGCTTAATCCAATGAATATTTTTCTGAAGAAACAGGTGACATATGAAGGTCTGCATGAACAATATGACTCAGAGTCTGTGCTTTGCATAAACACATGGTTACATTCATATTATGTTGTGTCTTTGGAGTGTAAGGTTGCAGTGTGTTCTGCTCCTGATGGAAAGAACCTCTGACAATTGCCTATCCACAGTGCAAGAGTCAATATGGCCAAGTATTTAACAGACATGCAGGAGAAATCACGCAACAGATGGTCTGTCTTCATAGACAAGAATGTCTTAAGGGAAAATGTTGTGTTAGAAATCATTTTTATTTGAAATAATTATAGACACTAAAAAGCTATAGGTAATTAAATTCCCATATATTATTTTCCTTTTTTGCACTTGTATCACATGAATTACAAGTTAAACTCTCTCAAATAGATACATATATATATAAAAAAAAAATCTATACCACTATTCAAAAGTTAGTGGACAGATTTTTTTTCTTTCTTTATAAATTAATAATTTTAATCAGAAAGGATTAATTAGATTACAAATAAATGCTGATAATTATAATATTCGACTCAGCAAAGAATCCTATATCACAAAAAAAAAAAAAAAAAAAGTATCACAGTTACCATGTTAAATATGCACTGTTTTCAATATTGGTATTAAAAAGAAATATTTCTTGAGCACCAAATCAGCATATTACTATGATTTCTAAAGGATCATGTGACACTAAAGACTGGAGTAATGACTGCTGTAAAATCAGCTTTGCTATCACAGTAATAAATTACATATTAATATATTAAATATAAAATAATTAACAATAATTTATTTTTTAAATTAATTTTTAATGATCAAATAAATCCATCATTGTTACGCATAAGAGGCTTCTTTCAAAATCATATAACAGATGAAGTCCCTCAAACTTTTCAACAGTAGTGAATGTTTTCTCATGGGTTACTCATTGGATAATAAGCACTATAATATGTGCAGACGCACAGGCAACGTGATCTTGGTGCAAACACACACATCTGTTCATTATTATACTATCACCAGATGTCTGCTTCTACCTTCTCATGTTATTAAGAGGACACAGCTTCAGCTTCATATCTGAAGAGATTGCTTCCATAAAAAAGAAAAAGAAAAAAAAAGTTCAGCTGTTTTATGCTAGCACAATCTATCTTTGAAGCGTGAAATATTTCACAGCAGTGACCTGGACTGTGATTTCCTGGTTGGCTTGCTCCAGAAATACAAATCACTTTGTACAAGTCCCTATTAAATTTGATAAAATATGGTAAAACAGCAAGAGTGTTGCCATCTTTGGTGCTATATACTTCATAAACACAGTAGCCTATAACCATATATAAATATATATATATATATACTGTATAAAGATAAAAAAAAAACAGGTAAATTGATTTCCTGCAGTACCACGGTGAGTATTCAAAACACTCTTCATACGTTATATGGAAGATGTTAATGCAGAGATGAGTAAAAATTCCTCAACAGAAATCCTATCGCAAAGTCAAACTGCATAGCTTCTGAAGCTACAGTATGGCTGCATATTTGGATTCGCTTCAGCAGAATCATTTATAGCCCAGGTTTGAGATAAGAAAGGACCGAATGTATGCCAACCCACTTTTATAATCAATATCCATTTGATATCATCTTGTTGAGCCGGGTTGAATTTTTAAGGCAAGACACTCCAAGCAAAATCAAAAAATTTTCATGTAAGTATAAATTTTGAGATTTTGCTACGATAATCTTATTTCTTGTGTTAGATTAGTGGGACGAAAACATCCAAAATACACATTTACATTTATTTATTATTTATAACACTTTCTCGATTTATGTCTAGATTCAATGACACATCTGTAAAGGCTAAATGTTTCTTTTTTTCTACTGCACCGAGCTGGAAATCTTCTCTTCAGAAGCACTTACAGTACATACACCATACTTTAAAGTTTTATTCCGATCTATATTCTGACAGTTTTTACAGACTGGCTTGTTAATATATCATCATACCGGATTTGTTTAACATTTTATTCCTAAAAATACAGTGTTTTTTTCTGGCTGTTGGAAGTATTTTCTTATGGGGTGATAAAAAGAGATATCCAAAATGCCCTATAACTGAGCCTACAGTAGCTTCTGTCCTGGGAATGGATGCAAATCAATGCATATTTAATTACATAATGCCTTATTTTCATAATTAAATACAAAATAAAATAAAACCATAATACAAACCATTGTCTTAAAGGAATACTCCACCCTAAAGATTGAACAAAGATTTTACAGTTTTGGAATAACATGGGCATAAGTGATTAATGACAAAATTTAAATTTCGATTTTAGGATTTTTTCAACTGGGGGGCACAAGAGGGGCCACGATTAATACAGAGGGGCTAATCTTGTGTTGTTTGAACTGTATATCCAAATCATTTCAAGAGTTCAGTAACCTTTAAAATCAGTAATAAACAGTGATACCCTATTATATTTCAATAGCAGTTATTCACTGATCTAAATCAAAACAATCAAATACAATGTGTATTAACTTTTCACTTTACAAAAGTGAAAGAAAAACTGTAAGAAATAAAAGAATCCAATGTATGAATAGTGTACAACTCACAAATAATAATAATAATAGAATTTATTTATAATAGCCTTATATAATATATACATATATATACAGTATATATATATATATATATATATATATATATATATATATATATATATATATATATATATATATATATTAGCCTTATTTATATAAATGCAGAATAACATTAATAATTCATAGAAATAAATACACAATTAATGAATTAATATAACTAATATAAATTTAATATAATAAATTGTTTTTATTTATTATCCACATCCCATTCAATTTGCATAGCAGCAGTTGCAGTAAATTTGCATTGATAAATAAACAAAATCTACTTATGTCAAGGCTAATTAATATCATATAAAATCAATAAAAATATCATATATCCATACTTTGTTAGATAGCTACTTGTTCAAAAAGGTAGCTTTAGTTTAACATGTAAAATATGTGGATCCTATAGAAACAGTTTAGAATAGCTTAATTAGTCCAGTGTTATTTTAGTATTAGTTATTTATTTTGCTATTTAATCATGCATTAAATATTTATGTATGATTTTTTTATTTGAGAATGTTTCTGGGTGTCATCAAATTACGTTTTGTCAATAACTTCTGTGAACACACAGTACACACCGAATTTGAGACTTATTTTATTTACTTTGATTGACACAAAATTCAAGAAAACTACAATATATTATATAGCAAGTAAAAATCAGGTTATAGAAATTACATACAATTCATTTTAGAGAGAGAGCTTTCCAGGGTGCAGACAGCAATCGCGAATGATTTAGAACACCAACTGAATTTATGATAAATCTACAGACGCAAATAGACTGAAGGTGTAGTAAAATAAAGTGCTATATGTGTATTTTGGACTTTTTTTTTCACCACAAGTCTGAAAGAAGACATGTTATTGAAAACAAACAGCCCCAAATCTCAAAAATGACCAGTAAAAAAAAAAACTATGTTTTTGCATGTCTCACCCATAGACTGTAAAAAAAAGTCTCAAGTGTGGAGCGTTAGATAAACATCATACGATTTGTTTCGTCACCTCACTTGAGTGAAAAAAAGTTGCTAATCGACTGCATGATTCAATAATGACTTTATTATTATATTATATTATCAATTATACTTTTTTTTTTAAACCATTGCTTTAAATTGCGTTGTTGCCTATATCGGCGCGTTCGGCCGAAAAATAAGTAAATCGTAACGCAGTAAACCCCTTTTACATTCAGCATCAGAGGAGCATAGTAAATATAATGATTAGCATCTTGTTTTGCTCTAGGAGATAACATCGTCATCGAACCTGGTCTAACACTGAAAGACGTTAACGTTAGTACCAAACACTTCTTGCACTGCAACAACTGGCTAATCGAAAAACATAAGCTATATAAAATAGATCAACTTATCGTGTGCTTTTTTGTTGTTGTTGGAAAACAGCAGCTCGCTATTCTTGGTCCTCGTTGAGAAGCATTGCGACGCAATCATGAGTTATTTACTAAACTGAAAGATTATGATTTGAATCTGTGAGTGACAGACAAGTAGAAGGGTGGGGGCACACTGGGGGGCCAATCAGTTTTCAGGAGGGGCCAGTGCCCCCATGGCCCCTCCCCTGGTTACGCCACTGGGGTGGAGTATCCCTTTAATGTGGTGTGAATAGTCAACATTAGGAAGCATTTTAATATCTATAAGATAATATTTACTCTATCCAGTCGTGCCTTGTTTCAGTCTAACTTAATTTATTTTTGCAAAACCAATTTCACTGTTACTCATACTTCCAGAAATAATAGCCATTGGTTAAGAAATACATGGATCACAGTGTTCAATACAGGTCTTAAAAGGTCAATATGCAACTAAGTGGAAAAGGAAACAGCCCAAGCACAGCATCAAACAACCCTGTAATCACTTTACCCACAAATCTGTTTATCTTCATCAAGAAGTAGTCGATGCACTCTTTCCAGGAGGGAAAGGATTTGTTCCAAAGCTAGCCGAATTGTGTCTACCATATGCGAAGGACTGCCTTTTCTGCATTACTTCTTTCTTTCATCTTAATTAAAATACATCATTATTATTAATATAGCAGATTGTTTCTTAATACACAGATTACAACACAGTGCACAAATCCTGTTGATGCTGAATACCAGGACTGTGAGCTGAGCATAAAACCAGCCAAGAATGCATTTCCAATAGGTATTTCCATTCCACTGTCCTTCAGTATCCTTGGATATGCTTTGAACCACCTTTCACATTTTGCACATCCCTTTCATGCTGCAAACCTTCATTGTTCTACAGTCCAGTGCATTTCAAATGGTGTTGATCAGGAAATACCTGGGTTTTTGGAAGATCTTCAGGAACAAAGATCAGCCATTTCTGACTCAACCACAGGAAAAAGCTCTTTAGCATGTACAAATAACTTAGATCTACAAATATGAATTAAACAATTTCATCCTTTGAAAGACAACCTTTGTAGATTTTTGCTTATGCATATGTGTGCTCGTTTGTTGTTGTGCATGTGGGTTTATGTGTGTGTGTGTGTGTGTGTGTGTGCTGGTTTTAACAGGGCTGTGAGAGTGCAAAGTATTGCTGTTATCCATCACCTCAGTGTCTTCCATTTCAGCAGCTCACTTAGAGATAAAGCGATTTGTTTATATAGATACAAATAAGTTATAATTTTCTTTAGCATGTTCATTGATGTTTCCTTCTCCTATTGTTTTGTATATGAATGCTAATTTGTCTGAGTGTAAGAGTCAATTGAATTTGGAAAAAAGACAATTACCGGTTCCTGTTGTGATGAGGAGTGTAATCCTTCCTTCTTTAAGTAGTATTACTCTTGGTAATTCTATTTGAAAGAAAAGAACAGTGTTCAGTAGGGGTGTGACGAGACACTTATCCCATGAGACGAGACGAGACGAGACACGAGACTGGGTTTACGAGACGAGACAAGATTTTTAAACTTGTTTAAAAAAAATCCTCAATGATGAAATATATAGAGAAAAAGTACTGTAAAATAGTCTTTTATTCAACTGAAAAACACAAAAATGCAAAAAATTAAGGTGCATTTTGAAATCAAATCTCACTTTATGAAATTAAATAACTATTTTAATAAATGCTATGCAGGTTTAACAAGATGTAAACACTGCAAAAGGTTTTGCCACAAACTCAACTGACAGGCAAGTAATTTGGTTTTATATAATATATATATATATACTAGAAGAAGAAGTTTAAAAAAGATAAGAAAACGTGTGCCAGAATGTTAACTGTCCGCATGAACTCAAAGAGAAGCTCAGTTTAGCATCTTTGAGACGGTGAGGACAGGGATGTTTTCTTCTTTAAGTTTCACAAAAGAAGGACTGGTTTAATCATTGAACATGCTCACAAGACACACTTCCACAGGATGGGCTTGAAAAGTGCCCCATCATCCTCCATCTCATCTGCTTATCTCACTTCAGCAGCAGGGGTCTCGCCATGCAGGGGTCTGTAAATGGCAGCACGAGTGGAGTATTCCTGGACCAGCACAAGCAAGTCTATTGATCTGGTTCGGCCACCAGACTTGGCAGGGGGTGGTATTGTCAATAAGGTGCAACCTGTATAGCTGTGGAATCAGCTGGTAGCCATTTAATTGAGCATTACATGCTGATGACCTATCCTACTCATTGGAAATGCATCATGGGAGATTGATATTGATAACGAACAACAACATCTGTCACTCACATCAGTGATAACCAAGGAAGTCTATAATTCTAAAGCTGTCTGTTAGTCCTCCCGTTTATCCCAGTGGCAGCTGCTCGGCTGGTGATGGACCCCTCGGAGGTGCATCATTTGAAATCTGCCATCCAAAGCAAATATGACAAAATATATAATTAATGTCAATTAAGCTTTCACAACTGTGGATATTTGATCAGTTTATTGTTGAAATTGTTTCAGATTTGGCATGACTTTTTACGTCTTTCCTTTCCTTGTTTGATATACTCAGATGTTAGTTTTAATGGATTATATACAACAATACAAGATACACAAAGTAATTAACCCAGCATCTACAGTAGTGTGATGTAGGCAAACACCCTCATAAATCAGTATGGAACTGGATTCAGAGTAAAGCAAATGAAAGTTGATTTTATGACAACAAACGATATCAATGAAATTCATCAAGCACTGTGTAATCAAAAGACTCTTTCACTGCAGCTGTCTGATTCATCCCTCAAATGTCTACCTGCCTCTAGCTTTCATCATCAGAAAAGGATGCAACTAAATAAATGCTATTATTGGTGTGGGCCTTTCAGTCACTTAGAGAGGTTCATACATACTAGTCAAACATACAGATTCCCTAATGATGAATGGGTGCAGGTAGATTGCTTTCTAAGGAATATTAAGTCTTTTAATGTTGATTAATGTAAGCCCTTGATTTTATTAAAGGGCATCAGCAGTGAAAAGGTTTCAGGGAGGCTGAACAGACCTGCAGTGACATGCACTTTATTCAATACCTAGCCTTAATATTTCAAATTCATAATTCTGTTTGACTTGAGTTTAAAATGTGAAAAGCAGAATTATACAGTATGATAACTACCGTTCTAAAGTTTGGGAGAGGTAAGATTTTTAAATGTTTTTTTAAAGAAGTCTTACCAACGCTGCATTTATAATATTTGATCAACTCAAAACATACAGCAAAAACAGCAATATTGTAAAATATTACTATTTAAAACAACAAATTTTCAGCAGCCATTATTGCATTCAGCAGTGCCACATGATCCTTCAACATATATCAACATATAAATAAAAATGATTTACAAGATTTAAACAATCCTTATTTCATTTGTACTTCCAGACCACACAGCAGTTAAAAAGTACAAATTTAAACAGTGTGAGCACAATGTAATATAACTTGAAAACAAAAGGTTAATAACTATTGGCGGTCCGACTCTCAGAGTCCATTTGGAAATGGAGAAGTAATGAGTATTCTTCCAAAACAAACAAGCTAAGCTGTGCAAAGAGTGGGCACTGGCGTCATTCCCTCCTGGGGGTCTTCCTCTGAAGCAGATACTGCTCGATTCCCCCAGCCCTTCAGCCAAGGAGGCAAAAGAAAGATAACAGCTATCCTGAGGGCCAGAAGCCACTCAAAAATGTTGTCTATATGTCGCAGTAAATCTCCATAAAAGATTGCAGAATTCAAGATGCATTCTCATTATACTAAGGTTGTACATTTTATTACTACATCATTCACACAGTTGCTGCTTTTCTCTTTTCTTGAAGACACCACTGTATGGTTCTGAAAATTCTGTACAAAACTTCTGCTGTTGCCAATTTATCACCATCATAGATCTGCAAATGGTAAATAAACTCTTGGATTACAGGGTTATTTGTCATGATTGCTCAAAACGCTACATATAATGATATGATATTGGGTAGGCTTCAGACAAAGACTGTCCACAGATTAGAACAGAAGCACCGCCAAGAGAAAATGACACATTCATGCTCACATTGACTGGATAACAATGTTTTTTAAAAAGCAGAACAATCACAATTTGTATTTTCTATATGTAATATGAAGGGAAAGGGTTATGAAAGAGCTGGATTGGACAGTGATCAGAGAGGAATCAGTGCTTCCGTGGGAAGAAATCAGATCATTCAATGAGAAACAAATAAGGTGAAGGGACACAGGTGATTGCTGACATTTAACCGTCTTGAGCTCGACTTATGTTTTAGGACACGTAAATGTATGTAAAAATAACAGTAAAATTAATATTGAATTTTACTTATTTAACTTCAGATTCACATAATTTACAAAGACTCAGAATATAAAATGGTGTTATTAAAGTTAAGTTTAATATAAAGTTTTCATAATATAGGGAACGTCAGTAGATATCAGCCTGATACTTAAATGTGAAGTATATATTTATAGAACTAATCAGTTTTATTATTACAGTAGGCCTATATAAAGGTCAAGTAAAACACATGGGCAGTTTTTCTACGGAAAAACTAATTAGCGTGTTTGCAGAGGAATGGAGTTATGCAAGAAATAAAGGCAGTTTATCTGATAAAGGAACTGAAACCACTTCAACATCTTAAGGAAGGGAACATTATTAGATATGGTCTAAATAAGGACTGTTTCAGACATGGTTCTTTTAGCAATCAGGTGATTAAAAGTAGCTTGACATATTCACAGCAGTGAATAAGGATGAACCACCTGAGGAGGAGGATTTGTGCCACTCTGTTGCCCGTCTTGCCAGCTTGCAGCTGCCGCAACGTTCAAATACAAGGAAGCGATGTAAAATTCACACAATTCAATCCATTCGGCAAATCAGTATTCATGGATTCCCTGTTCAAATCAGAGGTGCATAAAAACATGAGTGTGTTCTAAAAAGCTGAAAAAAAGTAAAACACTGCAAAGAAGAATAATAAAGCCTCAAACCACCCTTTAAGTTACGATCACAGGCTTTAATTGTTTCTGTAAGTCACAATGGTTGCGGACCAAGGGAAGCCTTTTAATCCAGTTACAAATAATACCTTGACTCACCTCCATTCTAAGCCCAGACATTTGTTTCTATGACAACAGCTGCGTCACGACCCCAGAGAACACTTGATCAACGTACTGCCATCTTTAGAAGATCTGAGGTCACTACTTAAAGCTTATAGATAAAAATAAACCTTACAATGTATGTTGAGTTTCTCAATACATAGTAGGTCTTTGTCTGTGTGAGACAAGTTGCCAAATCCATCAATAAACACAAAGCAGCAATTGGGACGTTGTCCAAACACTAAACTAATATTATGGCGATGTTATGTATGTTATCTATGTTATGTATGACATAACTGAGTAATCTCCCACACATAAAACTTGATCTCCAGTCTTGATCTCACATACTACACAATCTTCTAAACAGAAACTCTCAACTCTATTTTTGGCATTTTATGAAGGCTAGAGGCCCTAATGGTTCATTCTAGTCATAAAAATGCAAGTTTGGCCTTGTCACTCGGCCCATGTTGTAGTACTGCTCCAGCTTGTTAATTTATGGAATAAGGCTCTCCCTAGCTAACATTTGTCCTTGCTCTTCTCAGTTCCATATTAGATGTCATTCAGGCACAATGCCAAAAACATCTGATTCGAGGTCATGCACCACTTCATTGCCCTTCTCACAAAGCTGTTAACATCTGTCTAGCTAGAGTAGCAGACTACTTCTCCTCTATAGTGCCAAACTGCACTTTGATTAGCTTAATTCTAAACCATAAGAAATAATGAGAGCATAGATTTTATTTTAATTGCCTGGTAAAAACTATGGTTGTCAACACAGTAGCTTAAGTCTAGTTGAATGTATGCATTTAAAAAAATACAGGACTGGGGGACACAAGGGGATAAAATAAATTAAAATATACACATATGTAGCCAAAACAATTACACATTATACAGCACATGTTAGCATTAGCACTAATGTGATAGAATCACTAAGCAACCTTATCTGAGTAAACCTTCAACTAACGTCATGACCATTTGCACCTGGTAACTCTCCCATGACACACACAACCATATGAGAAAGGAACACGATGGAACTATATACCAAGTACTGTGTACACAGAGCAAATGCCACCCACAGGAATTATGTCACCGTGATGCATAGCTAGAAATGCACTCACCTAAAAAAGGATGATTCTGAAATTCACAGAAACCTTTTTTAGAAGAAATTCATATGGGCCTAATATAAAAAAACAAGATTTAGGATTCCTCTTTTAGAAACACTCGGGACTCAGAGAAAAAGCATATGCTGGTTAGGTATGTTTTGATGCATGATTTTGAGCTGGTTTAAGCTGGTCTTTTAAGCTGGAGTAACTCTCTTGCTCAGGACTGACTAATAACCAGCTCATGATCAACTAAGGACCAGGTTAAATCCAGCTCAAACCATTTACCATGCTTCAAAACATATACCTAAGCAGCATATGCTGGGATTTCAACATGGAATCGTGCTGATTTCATTGTGATTGCATAAGTGCTTGTAATTATTACAAACGGAAGTCAAAACGATCTTACATGACATACCAGTAACAGAGAACATCTTAGTTTCTTAAGTAAAAATCTACAGATTTAGCGGTGTTTTTTTTTACAATTTTATAAAAGCCTTTCAATATATGTCTATGAACTTTTAAATTAATGATCATCAGTGCAAGACAGTTTTAATGGCCAAATTCTCAAAGCAGAACTACAATTTTTAAAAATTCTGAAGAGAAATTCCATTTCAGGAGTGAGAAAACACACCAATGCTCCCATCTATTAAAACACACACACACACACACACACACACACACACACTTTAGTCACAATAACACATCACTCCACCACTTCCCCAATCAAATAAGTAATCCACAACATTGCTGTAAGTCATTTTTGTTAACAAATTGCGTGACTATAGGCTTTCCATGTATTACTATATTTTAAAAGAGGGTCACTCAGTTATTTCAGTGTTAAATGCATTTCAAACTGCAACCTGGTCCAGTGCATAGAAGAACAATTTAAAAAGTGCTCAGCCTTTGAAGAGCACTCACTGATGACACTGGAATATGGCTCATCCGTGACATGTGGAGTCCAGAAATCACCAAGCACATATATGCGGCCACTGCACCAAAAATAATTATTGATACTTAAAGTATAAATCTGTAAGACCAAAAACATAATTGGATTAATCAAGTGAAAATGTGCCCTTTTTAAGATTTTAAGTGTGATGATATCTAAACCAAAAACTGCTAGCGGCTCTAATTTTTCCAATATTCCTAAACTTCACACCATACTTAATCTCCTGAGATCTTCAAAATCATTTAGTGTGAAAACAGAAGATTAACTTGTGACTTAATATTCACCTCCCTGCCCAGCTCAGCACAATGGCATCTGAACAGCAGGCAAGAAAACATCCTCTTGGCATAATAACTTCAAGCATATCTGCATCCTCCAGCTGTGGCCGCCTTAGCATTCATGAGCAGTGAAACATTTTGCATGTCACTGAAAATGAAGGGCTAGCACATTTCATTGGAGGCCAAGCACTAGACAGAGTGGTACAGTAAGATAGAAGACAAGTATAGATTGGATCTTTGAAGTATGCCATCAAGGGAAATTAGAAATCAGTGCCTGCAGTGATCGCACTCGGCTTAGGTCTTGACATAAAAAATGAATCGCTTTCTACCCCCACACCAAATCTCCATTTGACAGAGAGAGTGGGTGTTCTGCCCCCTTTAAAAAAATCCCTTTGATTCTCACACCTAAAAGAATCCTTCCCTCATCCACTTCAGTCAGGTATCCATTCACTTCTCATGTGTGTGTTTGGCTCCAAAGTGCGGAGGAGAAACAATGCGGCATCTGAAAACTGTGATTGAGGGCTACGCTGCATGTCACTGCCAGGTTACTAAGTGCTGGTTTAATGGACACTTTTTAGTCAGTCACTATATTACACACCTCCACAAAACAACAGGAGCCTTCTGCACAGAAAGGCTGGTAATAACAAGCCATGGGAAAACACTAGAAAAGGAGGATAAAACTCAACTAGCTGTACATTGTACCCAAAAAGGATCACTATCCAAACAGATCTCTGCATTAACTGAAGTGTTTCAGGAAACTCAGGAAAGTGTGTTGAAAAATGAAATGTTAGCTGCATAAAATCTCCACAGCACCAGGACAAAGTGGGAACATTCTTTTTCTTTAATCGATCCAAACTATTGCCTACAGCCATGGTCCGGGACACATCAGGATCTAACTCGATTTCCTTTCACTTCATCAAGAGGTTCTAGAACAATCCCTTTTCAAAGCGCCGGAAGAAGCTTCTGGTTATCATGACACAAGAACAGCTTGTTGAGAAAACGGCTCTGATAAGAAAAGTAGTAAAAGTAAGCCAAAACACAATAATCTTGAAAAGAGCAATGATGAGATAGCATACAAGTTTGACACTATGTTCTTGAAGATGTTAAGATCTCCAAACACCTCTTTGTAACTTCAATATTAGTTTGCTAGGCTAGTGTACCATTCAACTTAAACATTAGCATATCCAAAGTACAAATATGCCCATTTGCTTCTTTGTTATTACCTGAACTGTAATGTGACTAAAAACTGTAAGGCAGTAGGCAACTGCCTTTTAAAGAGCCTTTTAATAAAATAAATTAGCCTTCCAAAACAGTATTTGAATATTTAGATATGAATGTCTTTCGAGTGGTTTGAATGAAATTTGTCATGTCCCTTTGTAGTGTTATCTATCCAACATGTCAGATTAGAGAAGTGCAGTGCCTTGCAGGTGATGTTCAGTGAAAAAACTAAAACCATGGCAACTAGACATGGCTGACATCAATAATGCGGACTAAAATTAGCATCAGTCCAGAGAGCAGGTGGAGGAGGAAATCCTCTACCCCTCCACCCACCAAGCTAAAGACACTCAGACAATGAGATCGGACATCTGTAGCACCTCTTTAACTGAATTTCAAAGATCTCTTTATGCATGTTCCACAGGTCAATTAACTGTTCACCTAGACCACAGCGCCCCCTTGAGCTGACGAGCTTCAATTAGAAACAAACTAATTAAAAAACAAGTAGGTAATAAAGAAGTAGCAAAGTAAGCTAACCCATAACCAACAAGATGTATATATTTTGTAGATGATACAGAATGTTATCAATTGTGGATAAAGCTTAAAAATACGAATCAGAGTGGGAACCTGCCAGAAGGAAACGCTATCTAGATGTTCCATATCTGGAAAAATGTCCACTTACTTTTTACCTCCGGGTGATCAAACTGTCAAAATGACAAGTGCCATTGTAGCCAGAACTTCTTTTCTGAGTAAGAAAAGAAATACACATGGGGAGACATAGAGAAACGCAGGGCTTAAGGCTATATGAAGCTTTTAAAATGTCCAATGTTCTATTGATATACTTGCTACATTTAGCTACTAGCTAGTTATCTGGCATTAACCATGGTTTTATAGGCTAGTTAGGGACAGTTAAAGCACAAAAACCATTAGTGTAGCAAGACCATGGTTGATTTGTGGTTACCATGGTTTAACTATAGTAACCATTAATATTTTTCTTTTATGCATAGATAATCCTTGGTTTATTTTTGTGGGGGCAGTACTACAGTCATGAGAATCAACTGATGCCCTCCATTAGAATCAACTGCAGGAATTGCAGGGCTCCTATTTTTCTGTCCTCTTATATTCTGAACAATAAGATTATTATAAATGCTCCTGAGGCCCTGATACATCAGATTCCCTTTTATTGGACTAGCAGTGAATTCCCAACACGTGTTTGCAGTGTGCAGATGTAATGTCATTAGGCAACTGTAACAAAAATACACTCTCATTGAAAATTATCAGGGGAAATGCACTGTAGTACTACAATATGATAAAAAAACAAGAACCATTGTAAAAGGAATTGGATGAAAATCCCCTGTGACTGTGATGAGGCTATAAACAAAATGAAAGTCACTTGGAAAAACAGTGGATTCAAACTAGTTTTAAACGGAAAAATAAAAACCAATTAATCAGAGATTAGACAAGTAAATCACACTCAGGAAAGTTACAATAGTTTGAAAATTTTATTTACAATTATTACTGAGTACACTGCTTTTGTTCTAGATTAATCTTTTTCCCCCTGCAGAGAAATAGCTCAGATGCATAAAATAGATGTTACCAATGAAAGAGTATATCATGAATGCTGCTTACTAACCATGCTACTTTTAAACAAAGTCTTAATGGATTTATCCTTAATCATCTTTTCCCATCAGAACACAAAAAGGCACACAGATGAAGTGGAATAACAGGATATTTTAGTCAGCAAACCCTTATATAGAAAAGACTGCAGGAGAATCCTAAATAAGCAATGACAATAAAACAGCATTCTATTAATTACTATAAACACTTTCATGAAAATACAGATATCAGTTAACCAGCCAGAAGTCATCAGAAGATTCAATCAGTGATGATGAAAAAGATGATCTTTTCAAATGCATAACTCATATTCAAGGTACATGCACATCCCTTTTGTACAAACAATTACTAATACTTTCAAATAAACATAACCTTAGGAATCTCACCCTCTCATAAGTGAAAAAGAAGAATAGAAGCTCAATGAATAATCAAGGCTGGCTAAATCACCCAATGTTCATCACATCTCCAACACGTTCCTAGTGTTTACAGTTCCTTGTCTGTGATTGGTTCTTCCTCAATCTGCTGCAGTACTGCGAGATCACATGGCTGTGGGCTGCCCAGCTGAAATTGAGAGAAAAATCATCATAAAGAACATCAGAAATCACTTGGTGAACGATGTAACTGAGCTGCATATATTGCAGAGATGTGTGGCCTACTTTTGAGTCGAGTATAGCAGGAGTTACAATAGAGCTGTTGGTTACGTATTCTGACTTCTGCTCCTGCTTCTGAGCCTCCCAAATCAGACCTGCAGTTAAAGCACTGCAAACGCAAGATGAAAGAACACATTGTTAGAAAGACGGAATCTTTCATGTAATGTTGTATCGCACACTCACCTCCATATAAAAGTGAGAGAGAGAGAATCCTAGCTTGAGGTCAATGGCAACAGCATAAGAGGATATGAAATTGAAGTAATAACACCAGCCGAAAGCACCAGAAATAACCCGGAAACAAGATTAGCAGCAGGACAATGCAAAATGAATGAGACGATGAGCAGAAATACAAATGATTGGCATTTGAAGAATGACGAGGATGTGCGAGGACTGATTAAGCTCTAGATGAGTCACATACAGCTGCGCTGAAGGTAAAAGGCATTGGAATAATTTCAGAAGGAAATTCAATAAGAATGAATTACGCCCACTGATAGCATCATTTATTTACAAATACTCATCTGTGCTGTTTTAGCACTATATCAATATGCTAAACGCATTTTGCACGGTGCACACTCCCAGTTTTGAGTGCTAAGCTATGGAAGATACAGCAGATTACTGCAATTTGGAGTACTTAACTGGGACTCCATCACTGTGATCCAGATACATAAGCTGCATGTTAAAATACATAAAGTATGCTTGATTACAGAACATTTTTAGATATATGTCCCATTTTAACACTATTCTCCATTATTTAATTATTATTTGTGACCCTGTAAAATAAGTCGCACATATTTATATGTAGCAATAGCCAAACACATTGTATCGGTCAAAATTATGGATTTTTCTTTTATGCCAAAAATCATAAGGATATTTAGTAATGATCATGTTCTATTAAGATATTTTGTAAATTTCCCACTGTAAATATATAAAAACTTCATTGTTTTTTTCACTTTAAATGTGATTCTCTCAATAAAACGTATGTTTACGCTAAAAATGGCGCAGTGCCAAACCAACATACAACTAGTAAAATTATACTATGTGTGGTTGGTGAATAAGAAATGTTTCTGGGACATGCAATTGGATTTTTGGAACAGATGCAATCCAATTCCTAATAGTACAACAATGTTATAGAAGCAAAATCACAAATATTTCAGTTTTGGCAAAAACAGATTTTTGTAGTCCAGCCTTTAGAATGCATATTGTATTTTCTTGATGGTTTATGATAATTTGAGAGAAATAAATTACAGTTTTAAAGGAAATAAAGAAAAGTCACAGGGCAGTGCTGTTATCCATGAAGCAGATAGAATTGGCATTTTGATTCTCTGGGTTGACATTTTGATCGAGTTTATACTTGCACAGAACAACTGATTAGAATAAGCGTAAAAGCAGGCAGAGCACATTAGTCAGGTTAGTCTCTGATCAAGCCAGGCTGGACCTGACCTCCGAGTGGCTGAACGCTCACCTTGAAACAAGTCAAATGATAACAGAGCCCCAGGGACTCGATGATCATGGCTGCTCCTTTGCCCAGTGGTGTATTACAGGACGAACATATTTTCCTGCCACTCACTGACCTAGATTACAGAAAACATCATCTGAAGCCCAGCGACACAGACCTGCACACAGCCCATGGCTCATGTGGGGTGAAAACACATTCTAAAGACAACACGAATACGGGAGACACATGGGAATGGTTGTGGGTGGTATGGTTTAGATCTGCGGTTCTCAAATGGTTTTGTTTCACAAGCCCAAGAGAGTATCAAAGTAGTTTATCATAAAAAATGTCAACAGAAATGTATTAAGGTGCAGTCACATAAGCAAAATTTCTGTGAAATTATTCAAGCAAATAGTACGGCTCACACACATGCCACTTTGAAACAAGCAGCTGTCTTTTGGTCAGTGCAATTTCTGTGACCAACTTGAATCTGATGCAAAACCTCCACCCTCAAGCTAAATTCCAGATTGCACCGATTCCTATTGAAATCATGTAATTTTGATCATGAAAATACACAATGGTAAATGTGACTGCAACTCAAGTGTATTTATTTATTAGCCAATCACATAGAACAAGCACCAGGCCTAAAATATATATTTCCTCCAAAACTGACATCTGATTAATCTTTTGTTCACTTGTTTTCCAGTAAACATCGCCATATCCTTAAAACAAGATTAATTTACATGAGAAACAGTACTGCATAACATATTAAAATGTGTTGTCTCAAATTGGAATGTGGAAGTTAAAGCCTTTTGTTTTTGTTTCATTTGATTATTCTGCTGCCATTAACCTATCAGTTGAGAACCACTGTTTTAGAATGTTTAAATTACAATGACAATTTCCTTTTTTTTGTGAAGAATACCTATTCCGTGGTGGAGCTCGAGGCTCTGGCTCTGGTGTAGCTGCAGTTGGGGACCAGGACTGCCTGAGGGAGCTCATGGATTGAGATGACTGCAGAGTTGCAAACCCTGGACGTCCACCACTTTGGTACGACGAGGAGCCAGAGAGAGACGAATGAGGCCGGCTGTAGTCTGGTATGGACGAGGTGCTGTCAGATGTGCTCCATGATGATCTCCAAGAGGAATGAGGCATATCGAGGATGTCAAGAGACTCGCCTCTGCAAGCAAAGTGAGCTTGTTACTTTTTATGCATGACGCTCCCATCAGTTGGATTTTCCTCATTGCTTATTTTATTTGATAATATCAAAGAAATATACTGCTGCCCAGTACTGACCTCCTGATGGGCAGATCAATTGGTTCTTTGGCGGTAACACTGACAGCGCTCTGCTGGCGAATCCAGCTGTTGTCTGTGTTCAAGGAAGTCTTCTTTCTCATTTCATGAAGGATCTGCATCCTCTCCACCTCAGTCTGAGACTGGGGCTCTTTCTTAAAGTCTCTACTGAACTCACCCAGACCACTGCTCGCTGCTCCAGCCAACAACAGACACAATTCACCATTAATAACAAATTGACATTGTAAATAGACTTGGTAGACTAAGAGCAAAAGCAATCAATTTCAGATATTCTTTATCTGATTATATATATATAGTGGGGCCTGAATGTTTGAGACCACAGTGGACATCTGGGATTCAAAATATAATGTAAACCTGGAAATAAACCAGCACAAACAGTCAGATGTTCTTGAACATATTGCTTCAAAAATCACTCTAATATGGTAATTTGGTGCTCTAAATGAATAAATAATGAAACAAACAAACATTTTTCATCAGTTTTATCAATGTTACAAACAATTGTGCTGCTTAATATCTTTGTGGAACCCATGAAAGCCCATGAAACTTTTTTTTCAGTGTTCTTTGATGAACAAAAAATTCTAAAGAACAGCATTACAGAATATTTCTGTAACAATATAAAAGTCTTTATTGTCACTCTAGATCAGTTTCATCCTTGTTGCATAAAATATTTAATTAATTAATTGACAACAAACTTTTTAACGGTAGTGTAATGCACATTAGATGATTGTAAGAAAAACAGATTAACTTAAAAAATAGAAGCATTTTAACTAGTGGTCTCAGACTTTTGAACCCCACCGTTTTTATATTTCAGCTTTTTAATTAAATGCACACTGATCACGTAGACACAGGCTTGATTTCAACTGATTTTGCTGACATTACATCTGTCAAATTTGCATAAATTAGGCCGAGCTGATTGGTTGGTCTGATTGATTGGCGTGGGTTGAGCCGCGCACACCTCTCTCTGGATCTCTGTATTTCATGGCATTGAGGATGCTCCTCCTCTCAAGCTCTAGCTCACTTGCTGCCTGCTCTTTCTGGATATGAGTGTTTTTCTTTCGCCTCAGTTCTTCTTCCAGCAGCCATCCTGCCAAACCCCTGTGTCTGCCGTACACACCTGCAGAGAGCCGCAGACTCTACAGCACCCATCTAACTCCAGCCCTTACAATGTGTAAGGAATCTGACACCATACTTTATATAGTGCTGTTTCAGCGGCTCCTTATTGGTCAAAAGAACAATAGATACACATAAAAGGTTTAGAGAAAAGATAAAAGCTGCACTGACCTTTAATATCTGGTTTTGCAACCTCATCAAGTTCTGGAGTTGATTTGGAAATAGATCTGCAAACCAAATTGGAAGAAAAAAGAAGACTCAGTCTGATAAACATACAGATGAGATGAAAGATCTTATCAATCTATAAATCCTATATGGATGCATAGCCTGAAAGCTCAACTTTATTAAATACAAATGCGAGTGCAAACAGCAGAATCCTATTACCTGTGTGAGTAGGATAATTGAGGGTAAACATTGGTATAGCCAAAGGAGTCCACCTTACTGTGGCCAAACAGCAGAATCAGCACAGACAAGCAGATGTTCATATAGTCATGATTGAACAACATTAATAGAAGAAAAATTAGTCTGGTTAATAATGCATGAGTAAAAAACAGACTAGAGCTGGGAAGTATGACCAGAATCTTAAATCATGGCATGAGTATTTTGTATCGCAGTATCTGAATTTATAAATATTATTTTTGCTGTAAAAAATGATAAAAAACGTCTTTTACACTTACAATTAATGATACGTTACTATAATAAAATTACTAAACTAATTCTACACTGATACACTAATATAACATTACAAAAGATAATATTTAAAAATGCTGTTCTTTTCAACTTTCTATTCATCAGAGAATCCTGAAAAAAGTTTTGAACGTTGATAATATTATGAAATGTATCTTAAAAACCAAAACAGTATATTAGAATGATTTTTCTTCAGACATGATTTTAAATTACATTTTAAAATATATTAGCATTAGAAAACTGTTATTTTAAATTGTTAGCATATTTGACAAAATTGCATTTTTTATTGAATTTCTTCAACAAATAAATGCAGCCTTGGTGAGCTAAAGAGACTTCTTCTTAAAAAAACAACAAAAAACATTAAAATGTATTACTAACTGCACTTTTCGATGATGCTATTGAATAACCATGTTGTATTGCTTTTTGTTAAGTCACTGAATTAAATATTTATTTTATCTTATTTGGTTATCAACTCTAACATACACATGCGCCTGTGACCATACTTTAGCTAAAATTACTGCAAATTGATTTGCTTTAGCATAACATTATCGTTGTTTCCATTCATTTAACAATGCAAAGCCCTGCTCACTGATACAAACATATCAGCCGACGCACAGAATGTATTGCAAATTTATAGTGTCATGCCGCCCAGCCCTAACACAGACAATGTTAGTTTAATCAGGTTTCTTTGGTATTTTAAGCAGCATTTGTCAAGCATGATATTCAGTGCCATTCCTTCATGTTATTGTTCTGGAAGGAAACAAAACTGACATGCATGCTTGAGAAAATTATCCATTCATATCAGTATGACACAGATAATGAGAGATGGGACATAAATTAAAGTACTGAGACTGCTGAAATGACAAAACTCACTCTTGCTCCTGTTTTCTCTTCTGCTCTTCCAGTCGCCTCCTCTCCTCCTCTCTTCTATTCCTCTCTTTTTCCTGAAGGAGGCGCTCTTCCTCTTCTCTATTCCTCCTCAGTTCCTCGAGGTGCTCTTGTTCCTCCCTCTTCCTCCTCTCTTCCTCTAAACGCAGCCTCTCCTGTTCTCTTTTTTTCCGCTCCTCTTCTTCTCTCTTCCTCTTCTCTTCCTCAAGGCGCTCTTGTTCTTCTCGTTTTCTCCTCTCTTCCTCTAAACGCAGCCACTCCTCTTCTCTTCTTTTCCTCTCTTCCTCTTCTCTCTTCTTCTCTTCCTCAAGGCGCTCTTGTTCCTGTCTTTTTCTCCTCTCTTCCTCTAAACGCCGCATCTCCTGTTCAACAGTTTGACAGAGACTGTGATATTCACATACCCCTTGCAGTAACTGCCAGATGTATACTATATAAAATAACAGTTTGCAGGTAAATCATCATAAAAATGGCTTATATGAACTTTAGTGTAAATTGTATTAAATCAGTTATTTTCCTGAATTCTCTTATTAATTTGTTTATTTGAATATACATTCTCTCTTGGATATGATCTATTTATTGCTGAGGCATTCTTAAAATACTGTCTTGCAATGGTTATGATAAATAAATCCAATATTAAATATACCTCCTCATGTTTTTTGAAGTTCTCCTTCTCAAGCTCTTGTTGTGCCTTTCTCCACTCCTCATCCAGTTTTTCTTGGTCCTTTTTGTACTTCTCCTTCAGCAAGCAAAAAAGAAAAGATCACTGATTGGAGCTAAACAATGCTTCAAATTTACAAAATGCATAATTACGCTGTGCTTTTGGCTTTTATTAACAAACAATGAATTAGTTTGCCACCAATCTTCGCAATCATAATACAAATATTCTGGATATACAATAAACATACACACAAAGAGAGAGGATAATATTATGTTTTTTGCTAAATTAAAAGGTCTACATGATGCATGTCTAGTTTTGCATTCAAGAAACACAACAGCAAACTTGAGTTTGAATGCCAGTTAGTAGAACAAAATGTATCATAGTTTAACTCATTTCTACAATCTCAAGAAAAAAAATAACTCACACCGATTCATTTAAATACTATAAATCAAATTTACCCAACATAATTATCTTTAATTCATAACAAATGCATGATCCCGGATGCTATAATATTTACCTGCAGCAAACGCTCCTGCTCTTTCTGCCATTTCTCCTGTCGTTTGCGCTCTTCTTCGGGGTCCCAGGACCAGTGGGTAGTGGATGTAGTGATGGAGGGAACGGGCAGCTACAGACACAGAAAATTCAGTTAATTATTGGTGCCAGCCACTGGCCAAAAACAATATCACACAGATCCTTTCTAAGACCTTGCATGATCACATTGTCTTGTCAATGATCCAAAAAGAACCAGGTCCCAAAACACCAAGCAGTATTATGGATTAAACTATATAATTCAGCTAATCAGATCATATGCATGTCAACAGCAGTGGTTTGATTAAAAGAAAACATATTAAACAACTTACATTTGATATTGCCGTATCCGATCCACCTGCAAAAACCAGCTACAATTAGATTCTTCTCAATAAATACATTGTAGCCTATATTTTTAATGGAACCCTTCTTGATAGGATGAAGGGAACACATGACCAGCATTCCATCCTAAATGTCTCATAAAATACTATCTGTTCAAATAAGAAACCCACAACCCCATAACAGCTCCATAAATAAATGTTAAATTAGAACCACATGCAATGGCTTCAATAAACAAACACATGCAAAGTCTCCAATAACCAAACCAAATGAATAATGCATAAACACATTTGGCCAGTCTTCAAATGCAATGTCACATGCAGAAGCACTGGTTATTAGTAAAACCAAACCCCACATCCATGTCCAGCACAGCATGCACTATTCACATTCATAACACAATACCAACACACTCCACACTGATTGCTGATTTCTTTGCCTGAGCTGCTCTGATAATCAGGGATATACAGCAAGGCTGACCTGAGTGAGAGGGTTGTACAGCCTCATATTCATATTTGTCTCATCCTGAATTCTTTCATTTATGGGGAAATTCTCTGATATTATATTATGTGGCAGGTATCAGCAAGATATGGACTGTCTGATGCAGTTTCCTTTTTTATTTAGAGTGCTTTGTATGTTGGTATGGTTCCTGACATGCTGTCTTTAAGAGGTCTTCAAGAGCATGACAACAAAAGAGAACAAACTTTTAAGGATTGTTTGCACCGATAGTGAAAAAGCAACCAAAGCTCATCATTTTTAATAAGGTTTCAGGCGATGTAAGCAAAAACACTGGCAATGTAACAAATCTGAATCGGTTTAATAATTTACTCATTCTTATTTCATTTTCAAACAGAATCAGGACTATTTTTTTATTATTTAGAGTTGTAGTACTCATTACAGGAAACTAAACTTCAGAAGGCTTGCAATTTAGTTGTGTGGACCATTGTTATGATAATTTATGATGCATTTGTGTCAGTTTTAAAGCCTGATAGCTTCAGGTCACATTGATTGTAATTACGCTGAAAAGAAAAGCAGTATTCAAATGTTCTCCTTTTGTCATAGGTAGCTTTGGAAGAATATGATAGTGAGTAAATAATGACAGAATTGTCATTTTTGGGTGAACTACGGCACTATTTACTCAAGAAGCTTCCTCTACTTTTTAAAGTACTCAGACTCCTGTAGACAGCATGTCAGAGCTGGAAATGGAAGTGGACACTGCACACTCAACCCCCCTTTACCACAGAGGTAGACCAGAGAACTGACTGTGAGCCCTGCAGAGGGAAGAGCACAGAGGTTATGAGGGGCTTCTGCTAGAGGGAGGAGGAGGAGGAGGATGGCAGGATGAAGACTTAGCGGTTTACCCACAGCCCCCGAAACACAAAGCCTGAATGAACCAGCACTTGACTGATGCTGTTCTGTTACCTTGTTCAAAAAACTCTGATCTCCTTTTTAAGTTTTTCAAAGTAATGGATTCTACATGGGAGATAAAAATGTTAGAAGAGGTTGAATCTGTACAAAAGAAAAAGTTCCAGGTGCCCTGGAGACCTAGATTTAGAAATCAATTCTTGATTCACACTGCTTTCTTGTAGAAATGTAGTTAGAAAAACGTTTTTATATAAACATTGTATGTGCACAGTGCTTGGCTATCTTTAAGCATTTTTTTATTTATTAATTTTTTTTAAACTTTTGGCTAGTTTAAGTTAATCAAAAACAAGCATTCTTGTCAAGCTATGAAACAAGATTTTTTTTTTCCCACAACTTTTCTGCACAACATGCATTTAATAAAACAGGCACAGAAACATACTACAAAAAAAGGCTTCACAGAATGTTTCCAAGCAAAGCTGAAAAAAGTAATTTACCTCTATTATTCGAAGCCTCTGAATCCTCATGGAAACCACCATTTATCCCATTCAAACCATTATTCTGTGAAAAAAAGGTGATCTGTTTAGTATAATAAAAAAGCATTACAATAAGTATCATATGTAAGTGATTAATAATAGTCTGCTTACATTGCCAGACTGTGAGCTGACATTCCCAGTTTTCACGACCGTATCCTTGGTTTGTTGGGATGTGAAATCCAGGCTGGTGCTGATGTATGGCTCAGAGGGACCTAGAGGATCCAGACTGGTCAGATTGATGGTCTTATGGCTTTTAAATGGAAGGGAAGGTAGGTCTCTGCCCCAGTCTGATTGTGGCATGTCAACAAAATCATTTATTTCAAAAACACAAAATGAAATCAGATGTATGACTACAGACAAAATACTATTTTCTAAATAGTGGGGATGAGAGACAGACCACCTTCCCCTGCCATGCAGTCAGAATGAGCTCCACACAATACAGGTTTACAACAAGCTTACAGATGCCCTCTGATCTGGATTCAGTCACAAACCATAAGCACTGAAAATATGAACCTCTGAAGTTATTAAGAACCACAAACTTTAGAAACCAAGATCATGAGAAATAATGCACACCGTTTAGGAATAAATAAAGGCATAAGCCATATACTGTAGACACTAGGTCAGGGAAAAGAAGACAATAAAGGAATAGATCACACAAAATTGTGGGGCCAAAAACTAGTACAGTTAAATGGTGTTATTTTATCCTGTGGAACACAAAAATAAAAGATGTACTCCACAAATAAAATTAAATAAAAAATTAAATAAAATCAGAATTTTGTTCACACAAGTCATATGTTTTGCTCTTTTTGGAGCTTGAAAATCCACTGTATCAATGTAAAATATAATGTAAGCATTTATTTCTGTGCTTCACAGAAAAAAAAAAAAAAAAAAAAACAGCAGCATAGAGTTATGTATATAATGTATAAAATATATAAGAATGACAGTATTTAATTTCATATTTTTATTTGTATTATTTGAGTGAACTTTTCCTTTAAAAGAAAAAAGTGAACAAAGAAAACCAGCAACCAAACACACAACTGACAAACATAAACTGATACACTATGTGCACTTTCCTACTACTGTATATTCTATCTTTAACTACAAGGTCAACCCAGAACAGAGGAAATTAGTGTGCTATATGCATAGAAAAGTGTCTGGTAATGTTATTTCTGCTGCTTTTGGTTAACTTCTGAAGCTTTTTCGAGGTCTCTTGTGGTCATTAACTCAGGTGAAGTCTGAGAGTGCTGCACTCAAAGAGATGGTGTAGACTTACTATTCTTGCCATGTCTGCGGATGTCCATAAACAGACTCCCCTGCTGCAAGGCCTCCTCCAGACTGTTCTTCCACTCAGTGTAGCTCATGTCTGCCACCATGTGTCCGTTCACTGTAAGGATCTCATCTCCAACCTTCACTTGACCGAGCTCCGCCGGGCTGCCTACTCACACACATCCCACACACATAATCAAGCATACATATTTTTTTTAACTAAATGTAATAACAGTGCCAAATGTCAAATTAACCTCTAACGGTGATTTAGATAATACACTTAGAGCAGAGGCGGACAATAGTGAAGTATTTTTTTTACTTTACTCAAGTAAATTTTATGTTTTTTTGTTTTGTTTTGAGTGATTTTCTTTGAAATACTTTACTAGCAGAGTAAAAATACTTCACTAGTGTCCGCCTCTGATTCAGAGTCATGTAAACTAGAGGCTCATCAGAACCAGCCTAGAAAAAAATCTGCCCTATTTAAGCTACTGTAGCAGCACACTTTTTCTTTTCAGCAGCAGATGCTCTCTGAAGCTGCAGGTAAAGCCTGTACTTTATGCTTCATTAATTCACTGTGCAGCATATGAGATCATTAATGACCGCTTTTTTTCCTGAGGATTTTATACGTTTCTTTTACCTGGAACTACAGATTTGACACGGACCCCCGTGGAGTCCCAGTTGCTCTGAAAGCCAAAGTCCCGGCTGCTGTTAGGTTTCTGGTTAAGGCTGATCCTCATCTCACTGTAGTCCACCTGGAAGACACACAGGTCAGTTCTACACAGAAAATAAAGTGATTTGTGGTTTACTATGGTAAACGCATCTTCTTCAGTATGGCTATAGATTGCAAAATGGTTTCGGGAGTGTTGCTATTAAAACTTACAAAAGTGCTTAAATGATCTGGATTAAATCAGGATTTAAGGAATATAAAGTGCTTGTGTATCTGTGCAAATGGAATTTACTTTAGCTTTAGAAAACTGATTTGTGAGTTGATTCTTGCAGTACCTCATTAGAAGGGATGAGCGGGGATGGAGATTTGGGCAGGGGGGACAGTCTGTAGACTGGAGGGACAGGAGATGGGGTTTTCTCCTCTTCCTCACTGCTTTGCACAGGACTTTCCTTGGAAATATCTTCATCTTCTTTCATATACTGAGCATATCGGTTGGAAATTGTAGTTTTCTTGAGTCTGTCTGTCTCTCCATTTGTGCGCTTAAGAGAGTCATCCACCTAAAAGATTTTTAATACCATATAAGCATTTTCCCAACCCTTCTGAACTCTATTTGAGGTGTATGTATTCCTTGCTGTTATTGTTAATAATGTAGAATAGATCTTGACTCATCATTTTAAACATGAGACTAGTTTGGTTTAAATATCTCAAACAGAGGAATAGAGATAAATGGGTTATGTACTTTATCTCCAGGAATTCCGCTGTTAAACACAGTTACTTGAAAACTGGAAATAATGCTAGCCCTACAACAAAAACATGTACCATCAAATAACAACCTTGTTACTCACAGTTGGTGTGTTTTTAAAAGTTAAGAGTTAAAAATCTATGGAGAAAAAGAATGAATTTTTACTTCCAGAACCAGATTGTTGCACTCCATATTGAGATGTTATGCTTCCACTAAAAAAATCTGACTTCCACTTTATCGTTTTATTCTAGGTGCGTACATGCTTTACAATTCATATGAGCTGTAATTACATCAGTATATCACTGATTGTAGTACAGTACAGTGTTTTAACACAAATTTATTCACAAAAAAAAGGGCAATCAAACAGGTCAGGATGTTTGAGACTAAGCAGGCCCACTCACCGTGAACACTCTGGGAAGGGAGGCGATTCGGTTGGACTGTGTGCCGAATGGCCTGGGCGTGACGACAGAGGGTAGTCTTGCGCTATCTGATCTCTGGTAGCTCCTGGGGAGGGAGGCAGAAACTCGATCCAGCCCAGACTCCTTTGTATCCTTTGAATTGGGTTTATACAAGGAGCTAATGGGGCCGCTGGAGTTCTCGACTGGCTTAGTGTTGCTAATCAACTCCGAGCTGCTGAGAACGCTGCTGGTTTTACTGACACTGGTGGGTTTGATCAGGCTGGTGTTGCTGCTGGACAATGCAAGAACTGGATCGTCTAGAAGGCTTTGGGTCGTTGTATGGCTCTCCTCAATGTTGTCATTCATTTTCAGTGGGATCTCTGGGCTGGAGCGATCACGTCTTGTATGAAAATCTGTCTGATCTGATGCCAGAGTGCCAGCGACAGGTTCTCTTTTTCTCAGAGATGGTATGGAGGGTACTGAAGGTTTGTCCTCGCGAGTGTAAGGGGTGTCGATGGTGTAGCTACGTGGTGGCAGAGTTCTGCTTCGGGGTACAGGTTCTTCAAAGACATCATCAGAGATGGAGTTAAAGCTGTCCCTGCTGTTGCTTTGCTGTCGGCTCTCTCTGAATAGGGGCAGGAGTGAGAGAGGCAGGACAAGTACCCGCGATTAGATTACACTTTTACACTGAGCAGACTGCAGATCAGAGAAAGTGGAACAGACTACACTCTCTGCACTAACAGCAGACAACACAATGACAAAAACACAGGCCACAACATTTCATCATTCATAAAATAAAATATTAAATATGAAACTAAATTCATGAAATATTAAACATTTTATAAACAGTTTTGTACAGTTTAAGCTTCACACAACTATTTGATATAATGTATGTAATGTATGTTCACCTCTCATCCTGCATTTCCTTGAAGGTCTTTGATTTCCTGATGCCACCTGAAGTGATCTGCTCAATCTGCTCTCTCTCCTCTTTCTTCTTCACAATATCAGAATTCACACTCTTGCGCTTATTCTTCCACCTTGTAAGATCCTGTATGGACGAGGAGAAAGACGCTCAGCCTCCATAACTGGAGCACAGGTGCTTATTCATAAGCAGTAACGGTAGGAGGGACAGTTCAGGGGAAGGGTAGAGAGACACAAGGATAGATTGAGAAGTGAGGGAGGACTAGATTTTGCCAGTGTCCTATTTTGCCTGTTTGGCTCCACCCGACTCCTTTTCCCGTGTGAATTAGAGGCCCGTATATGACCTAAATGCTGTGCTGAAGCTCAGTCCAACCACGTCCACACTACAAAGTACCACTGAACAGTTAAAGACTACTTGGTATTGATGTGATTGTGTGGCTTGAAGTTGAGGTGAGGAAATCTTACTTGTCTCAACTTTCAGTGAACCACTGGACAAACAGCTGCAGCTATAAACATGATCAGTAACAAAACCTTGTGATCCAATACTCACATCTTGCCACTTATCCTCGTTCTCCTTCAAGCGAGCACGCATCTTTTGCATCTCTTCAATTCGCAACTCCAACGGCAAGTTGCTGAAGTTCATCTCACCATCAGTCATGTCACTCACTGACTTACTCCTGAAAACAGATGTTTTTCCAAAAAAAAGGAAAAAAAAGCCATGCATTAGGATGGAAAAATGATTTAGTGGATTGTAGCCATTCAGCTTTTTGATACGAGTAAAAGTGTGGCATGCTCTCATCAAGCAATTATACATAACAGAAATTTACAAGATAAAATACTGAAGGGTTAGTAAAACAGCAGGCATGTTTCCAAATATTCTTCAAGCCACAATTAGTTGTCTTAATAGACAACTAATGAGTTGTCACAAATATTATGTGGAAACTCAATGGGTTAGTATTCAATGAGTGATCCATTCAATTACTTTCACTCATGTGTCTTACCTGTGAGAGCACAATGCTTCTGCATTACAGAAACACTGGTGGTTTTGAATATTTCCAGAATAATATGATAGACACAGATTTGAATTAAATTAGCCAGCAGTGTGTGTCTGTAGTCAACATTAATGACATTTTTTAGGCAGCAGCCCATGGGGATCAAAGCATTGTGAGTACATTGTGAGTGTCAGCGCTTAATGCAGGGGAGAGCAGAGGAAACAAAGGCCTACGCAGCATCCGTGACCACACACACACACACACACAAACATGCTGTGCCTGCACAAGGCCACAACTCACCCTTCACTACCAGAGCTTTTCTGGAGCAGTCTAGGGAACCAAAGAGAACCGCAACAACAACATAGTCATATATTGGTGTGATGACTGACAGTTTTATTGACTGACCAATAGTGTTGCATGCTCACCAACTCTGCATTTATTTGATCAAAATACAATAAAAAGAGCAAAAATTGTAAGTTTTATGCAACTTAAAATAACTGATTCAATGTTAATATATTTAAATCTAATTTGTTCCTCTGATGACAAAGCTAAAATTTCAAAATTATAACATTTTAAATGTTTTTACTCTCACTTTTGATCAATTTATTGCAACCTCGCTGAATAAAAGTATTAATTTCTTCAAAAACATTTTCACTTATCCCAAACTTTTAAACTGTAGTCAAGAGCTTAGTCACACCACTTCAGCCGTGTGCACACAGTCATGCTTCAACATTCATTTAATTCTCTGATTACAGCCCCAGCTCTCTGACATTTAAAATGTGCAAACATAATATTAAGTGTCCATGTAACTTGGTTTAGGTACAATTTAAGGTGGAATGACATCATTGGAAACTTGTGGAATTCCCCACCAATCCCATTGTGGTTGCTCTTTTTAATGCCCAGACATTACATGGACTCTGATCAAGTGAAATGTTGTATTTGGGCTTCAAGTGCTAGGTGTGTTTCCATGGTCACATAAGTGTAAGTTCCAGCTTTCACAGGATCACAAGGGTGTGGGGAATTTGGAGCTAAAGTGCATTGTAAGCTACCTCGTAAAGAGTGAATGTGTCTGACTGGATTAATTATAGACATTGCTTAGGTTTTAAAATTCCACAACAGCATAGCTGGATACACTAGCACCTTATAAAGCCTGTTAGGTGCCTTTTACTTATACGAAAGCCACAGCAATGGGGTTTGTAGATGATGTATCAGTTTCTTAGATGCATTCATCAGCAGAATCAGTCTTTTTTATTAAACACAAACAAAATGCAATTCACAGGCAATTGGTCAGTCTCTGCAAAGACAAAAAAAGGTCCATCTCTATGGCAAAAATCACTTTCCTTGGTGTTCCTGTAAAAAGGTTTATGCATCCTAATGCAATTCTGTTAATAGATAAATAAATGCTAAAAATCAGTCAATGTTTTTTTATAATTAAATAAAGTAAACAAAGTTATAGACAAAATAAATAAACCATTTACCCACCTTCCAGAAAAAAGTTGCTATAGGTAAATAACTAGAAGAAGAATAAACTGCATAAAACTGCAAAAATGATTTGTACTATAAAGCAGTGTATTTATGATTACACAAATTAAAATATGATAACAAATACCAGTTTGCAACATCAAAAAGCATAAAGTGTTGTTTTTGTACAGTTAAAATAACTGAAAAGGACTGACACAATTGCATATTCAAATAAAAAAATGGCTGTACCTGCTCTTATGTTAAAAACGGTGGGTAAAACAGCATGGATCAAATTTTCATGTTTTTTCATGGTTCAAAGGTTGAGAACCATTTTGACATCAAGACTTCATGCACACATTTAACAAACCAAAAAGTTGTTCAAATTTTGAAGCCAGTCCAACATAATTCCAGAGAAAATCCAAATATCTACCTGTTACAATTATTCATTAAGTGGCAGGTCTCATGCAATCAAACTCACACCCATATTAAACTCACAAACATCTGCCATTGCCAGTATCAGATCATAGTTAACACGAGAATGAGAAAAGTACACCGCAGCTGAGATCTCGATGACAAGCACACGCAGGCATTTCTGCAGGCTCAGAAACCTAACCTCTCCACCATCAGCCTCTTCCGGTATCGCACGCGGCTGGCCTCTCTGATGGCTTGCCATTTCTGCAGATCTTCCTCACTGCAAGAGAAAGAAACACCAAGAGCTTCTTTTTCCATCTTTCCTTGGGTATTTAAAGCTCTTAGTTTCCTAAGTAGCATATCATCTGCCTTCAGGTGCTGTTCTGCACCGTGTTTAATCCCTGTCTTGGGTTTGTGCTGTCTGGGTTCAACTGGGTCACATATCAGCTTGGCCTGCAGTTTTGCTGGCAAAGCCCAAGCCTCTGGAATAGGAACAGGGTGGTAGTTATCAGGGGCCCCAGACAGGGGGCGATGACTGATTTGCTGTTGAGCCCTTCGAAAAACCACATCGTCTTTTTCAATGTCAGGATAAATGGGTTCACTCTCGTGGCGGGGCTGAATTACCACCATGACGTCGGACTCCGATCGGCGGCGAGGCAACAGGAAGTTACCATACTTCAATTTGGCCAGGTCATCGCTTGAGTGGAAGGTTTTTGTACGACGTGTGAACATATCGTCATTTTCCAAATCAGGCAGGATGTCGGCAGAAACATTGTATGGGTCATTAGGGTGTTCACGCCCAAGGAGTGGACGCTTTGCACATTTTACGAGTCTGGGGCCAGAGGTGGGGTCTGGTCTGGGCCAAAAATCAGGGGGCTTTAAATTATGCAGTCCAGCAGTCTGCTGAGCAACCGTGAGAGGTTGTGTTTGATAACTGTGGTGAATGAAAGGAGAAAAGAGCAAAGAAAGGATTCAGAACATGCAAGGGGACAGTAGGAGAATGCAAGAATAAGAATCAGTAAACAAGAGTAGTGCATGCAGGAGGATGCAACTAACCATGTTATATATAAGTAACAGCAGCATTGTGCGCTCTGTCTCTAGTTGCTCTGAATTTTTGGAAAAGCAGCAGTGTGAGCACTCTGCCACAAAAATACTAAGAAGTTACATTAACTAAACATTAAATACAAGAACAGTAATTATTTTAAGAATCCTGAATCAGGACACACACCAGCTCTAATTTCAATTCTTCTGAAGCCATATTATAGCTTTGTGTAAGGAAAAGACAGAAATTTAAGTAGCATGAACCACTTTCACTTCTATGAACAATGTTGTTGGAAAAGAGCATTATAAAGATTTATCTTTGTGGGTGAACTGTCCTTTTAATGTCCCTGAATTATGTGAATATTGATACTATGTTGGCAATTCTCACCATTTCCATTTAGATACTACTGTAATGCACTTGTTTGTTGAGATCATTAACATTAATGATTATGATGATTTCAAATAAATGAACATGTTAGTAAGCACCAGTTCATACGTTTATTAGAACATGAGAAGAAGCTGATTGGGGGAAGTGAGTAGTTGTCCAGTCCTAATGCATATGGGGCTGAGATAAGGACCTGAGTGTGGAAGTGAGGCTGGACTGAGCGAGGCCTTCAGGTGCATGGGAGTGAAAGGGAGGGGGTTCAGACTGAGTGCGAGAGAAAGTAGGTACAGAGAGCCAGGGGTTGACGTCACTGTCTGATTCTTCAGAGGTTGAATCTGACTTCTTGGGGCTGGAAAATGTGAGGTAAAAGAGCAAAGAGAAAGACAGGAAAGAAAGGTTAGCAACCATCACCACAAAGAAGACAGAGAGGTAACAGAGAAGCCTTAGTGATAAAGTAAATAAGCCAAAAAGAAACCTGAGGGTTTACAGTGCACCAAAAGTATTTGGACATTTAAGCCACACTAAAAAAATATATAAGAAAGTATAAGCAAAACTGATGTACTGCTCAAAATCAAGACAAAAAATTAAACAAAATTTGGACACTTGAATCGTTGGTTGATTTTGTAGAACAAAGGTCTACATCATTTGTTTTGTAATCACATTTATGTGTGACCCAAGTGTCCAAATACTCTACTTTTTTGGAGTCAGTGTATTGCCAGACATGTCTTTACAGTGTGTTATTAATGAAATTAATATCTGAACATTAACTGACTGATCGAGAGGGCTGGGAGTGAGAACAGGTTCTTATTAATATTTCATACAAATATTGTAACTGCAATTAAAAAAAGATATTTCCATGACTGAGTTGCCAATTATAATAAATATGAAGATGTTATTTTTTTATTAAATGTTCTGTTGACATCTAAATCTCTTATAAGTTGACAACAGATTCGTACTGGAGTGAATGCAGTTAGAATTGTCATTGTCAAAATATTTCCCATTCTTTCTTTCTCAAAAATATGAAATATTGTCAACAGAAACATTACGAACCAGATAATCTGAATCTATGGCAAGAAGCAGAATGATGAATGATTCTCTCCCCTTCTGCTCATCTGATATATAATGCAAATCTTGAAAAATGAAGTATTTCAGAGTTTTCAAATTTTTACTAATTCTAATTATTTACATTATGTTTTTTTTTGCCTGAAACAGACAGACAAACCTGAAACCTTGGATCTTCCTGTACCAAGGCCGGCGCTGGGAGCCCAGTTTGATTTTCTTCACATGTGAATCCTCTTCAGGTGTCCAAAATTTGGGCAGAAATTTATCAAAAGGCACTGTTACAGATGGCTGAGGCGTCAGGCCTACTTTACGGGCATAAAGATCATCTTGAACAGGATCGGCATGGCCAAACTCATCATCCTCTTCCTCAGAGTCATCATAAACGCAGACACCAGCCGATGCAGGTCTCCTGTAAGTCCTCTGAAGAGGCTGTGACTTACTGCTGCTCAAAAGACAGCCATTTTTGTTACATACCGCCAATGATCAGTGCACATCAAACCATCCATGATTAACAAGCACAGCAAACCAAATAAAAGGCAAACACTGAAAACAAATGTTTCAAAAAGTCCACACTATAGATTGAAAATCAAGCGAAATAAAGACATCACAGCAACGAATCCCACAGTTGGCACTGATAAAATGACAAACAGATGCACCAGTTCTGACCTGAGATGGGTCAGTGTCTGCCGGGACACATTACTGACAGCCACCTGTGACCTGGTAGTACATGGGACAGCAGTTGCCTCCAGGTGGCTCATGGGTAAGGCAAAGTTGGTTGGAGCGACAGGGGAGGGGCTGTGAAATCTACGGCTAGCGAGGTCATCTAGAACCACGTCGGGATCCGGTCGGTCTGCATCCGAATCACTGCTCTCATACTGATAGGCCAAAGAGGGGTGAGCGGTGATTGATGAAGGGTCTGAACCTGCCCTCTCATGACTGGGACGGACCGCCAGTGATGGTCACAAAAGCACAATGCCAAGATACAGTTGGAAAAATAAGCACCGGCAAAGACAAACCAACAAAGGAGGAATGTCATGATACTAAATCTAGAAAAAGTGATTGACCAAAAGTTCACATTCAAATCTTTTGACTGCAGATTTCAGAGCACACTGTGAGGACATTGTTGAGTTCTTTTAAAATTCAAGGGGATTTAAGAAAAATCTGTGAAGCTGGAGACTAAAGAACGTTTTTACTCTCATTTTAATGTCATTGCTGTCAAGTATAGAAATTTGTGAATTTTCTATCTTATGGCCTCCTTAGAGAAAGACCAAACTTGTAGAAAACATTTTTCTTGCAGAAAACATGTTCTGGATAACATCATATATCCTTGGTCACCTTTCATCAGACTAGGTGAATATAAGCCATCCATTGAAAACCCCCTATGATCTGTAAAGTGTAGACTTGCATTACCTTGTAAAAGTGCCATCATCCTCTGTGTACATAGGGCTAGCCCAGCTTCTTCTGTTGTCATCATTTCGCTCTGCGCGCTTCTTGCGTAATGGTGCTGGAACGTAGCCTGACTGCTTGTCCTTTGTTGGCAGGAACTGATTGTACTGAGTGGTGGCCTTAGGTGCTATGACCAGTGAACGGCGGTATTCTTTATTTTCTGACATCATGAAGCTCAGATCTGCTTCAGGGTCACTCCCACAACCTGGAGAAACAGCACAAACACCCAGAAGTGTGAGCTATAAACACACACCCATGATTGTTTTCCTGTCCTGGTAGGGACTTTCCATTGACTTTTATTGTTTTTACTGAACTAATGTTTTCTAACCCATAAACCTAAAACTAACACTTACAGAATGTAACGGAATAACTTTTCAGAATTTTCAGAATTTCTTTTAGTGTATTTATGAAGTTGTTTTTCTGGGATCTGGTGAATAGTCCACAGAATGTAGCTGAATTCATGTTTTATTATTTTTTGATGACAAAATTTGATCTAGACAAAGTGCATGGTTTCAAAATAATCTTTTGACACTGAAGACTGGAGCAATGGCAGCTGAAAACATAGCTTTTTGCCATCACAGGAATAACTTACATTTAAAAATAGTAAACAATTATTTTACGTTGTAATATTATCTCACAAACTAGTTGTTTTTACTGTATTTTTGATTAAATATATGCAGCTTTGCTAAGCCTGAAACTTCTTTCAAAAATCTCTAATTTTTAAATGGTAGAATTCTCAGAATATATCTTCATCGTCCAAATATAGACAAGACAACCTTTTTTTTTTTTTTTTTGTGCACTCATGCACATTCTTCTGTGTAGTAAATATGGCAGTGGGAAGCGACTGACTCATTGACAGGTCAGTGGGGAAAAAGAAAAAAAAATGTCTCACTGTAGTGAACATGTAGAAATCCCAGAACACTAATTATACCAGCTGCTAATTACATCAGCACCTTCCTCATGAGCTTCTATTGAGCCCATGAGACCATGACAGAGTAGAAAGCTGATAATGCCCCTGAAATGCAAGCATGTAGAAGAGTAAGAATGAATGGAAGTTTGCACTTTTCATCAAACATTGTCCCAGTCAGCAAAATATAGGCTGAATATAGCTCATGACAAAAGCTTGAAATGGTTTCATCCATACGCCACTAGAGGGCACCAAGCAGATGTTTAGATACGCAAGAGTTTATTAATAAACTATACACATCTCAAGCAAAGGTTTAATTTTCTGTTGCACTTCAAAGCTTATATTACTTGCGCTGTTTGATGTTTTTTTCCATGTGTGTGTGTTCAAAAAGACACAAACTGAAAGACCAAACTTCACTTTTCATGCAACTTCTCATCTCTGACTGCCTCAAAGTCAAGTTAGAGCACAGAAGAGAGACTTAAGAGACTGAAGAGCCTTACCCTCGCTGCTTCCTTTGAGTGTAGCGTCTGAGGATGTGCTGTAAGTTCTGGAGCCCAGTGAGTCGAGGCTGTCTAGAGAGTCTTCTCTCCTGTATCCGGCTCGGAGTGGGAAGAGCTCTTCTTTCTCTGAGTACCAGCTATCTCTACAAGAGCTGTTTCGCACACTGCCCTGCAGTGATGTGCAATCCTCTAGTGTCTGTTGAGCACAAGGGTGTGAGGGACCAGCAAACAGTGTGCACAAGGGAAAACAACAAACAACAAACACAGCATACAGCCTCCATCAGTGAATAAACACAGTCTTGCTCATGAGAATCTGCTGTCAATGCCATTGAATCTGATCATGTACATCGAATTATTTAAACTCTGTTCTGATATTGAAGTGTATTAACAAAAATATTTGCATGGCTATTTCTGACTACAATAACTGAAATATGCTTTATGGTTTAAACTGAAATGGCAGGTTTAATGACACATTTTTTTTCCATATGTAAAAAAGTCAATATCAAAGCAATTCATTGCTATTGGCTTACTGTTCCTTAATATTTAGTTAAACCATGAGACCAGTCTGCTGCTTTCTTAGCAAGATATTTTAAATACCAGAATTGATATAAAATGAGATTTACATGGTAAGCTAGTCTAGAAGAATCCACGGTATTCAAGCACTACAATTTAACGGTCCCACTTTATATTAGGTGGCCTTAACTACTATGTACTTACATAAAATAATAAGTACAATGTACTTATTGTGTTCATATTGTATTGTAAAACACTTTTGCTGCTATTGAGGTGGGATAGGGGTAAGGTTAGAGAGAGGGTTGGAGGTATGGGTAAGTTTAAGGGTGGGTTAAGGTGTAAAGTATGGGTCAACAGTGTAATTATAAATGTAATTACAGAAATTAAATACAGATGTAATTACATGTAGTTATTTTTTCAATATTAGTACAATGTAAAAACATGTATGTACACAATAAGTACATTGAACTAAATTATTAATTAAAATGTAAGTACATAGTAGTTAAGGCCACTTAATATAAAGTGGGTCCAATTTAACTTCTATAAGGAAATACTACACTTAAACACTGCATAATGTCAATACATATCTCACCTTATATAGTGCTTTGCCAAGTAATCCCTCGAAAGCCTTTAGATTTAGGTAAGGTCCATTATAAAAAGGATCAGCATGTGTCTTTCTGCCTAACCAGTATATGGTGATCAGAACCTAGGAAACAAATCAACACAACTGTATTAGAACACACTGCAACAAAGATATGATTCAGTGATAAAATCCAAAGCTACTTCATCTTTGGCTGCATGCTGAGGTGTCAAAAGAAACTAGTTAAATCACATTGCAAGATTAAAAAGCCATTATATACCCTGTCCCAAAAAATATTAGGACACTTTTTACACTTAATTTTTTTTTTTGCCGTTTATCAAATTACTCTGTTAGATTTAATGCATATATAAAGTTAACTGATGTTTGACATGTTTACATATTTGTGTTCAAATTTGAAAGAATATACACTATACTATTAAAAAGTTTGGCATCATTATGTTTTTATTTATTTATTTTAATGATAAAAAAGTGACAGTGAAGACTTTTACATTGATACAAAAAAATCTGTTTCAAATAAATGCTGTTTAAAAAAAATAAATAAAAAAAAGATAAATAATAAAGGTTTCTTGAGCACCAAATCAGAATATTAGAATGATTTCAGAAGAATCCTGTGACACTGAAGACTGGAGTAACAGATGAAAATTCAGCTTTACCAACACAGGAATAAATTAAATTTTAAAATATATTCAAATAGAAAAAAAGCTATTTTATTTAACAAGATTACATTCTTTTTTGGTTCAAATAAATGCAGCCTTGACTTCTTTCAAAAAAAAAAAAAAAAAAAAAAAAAAAAAAATTCATACAGACCCCAAACTTTTAAGTGGTACTTTATCACTTGAAATAAATTGAAATCTATATAGTACTATATAGCCTGCATATTATGTTCAGACATTTGCACTTTATTAAAGGTGGTTTAAGCCCCCTTTGGGCCACTGCATTTGTTTTCAAGAGAGGTGAGGGATGTCTTGAGCAGCGTACTTGAGTTTTAGATAAAGCCTCTTGAAATAGTACTATAATATACTGCCACTGAGCTATTTAAGAGATAAACAGACAACCACAAACCACAATATGGAAGCTGCAAAGTGAGGATTTTATTTGACACCACATAAATGAAGCCAGATTCTTAAAACTCACAGCATATTTCAAATGAACAAATTGGGAGATAAACATGAGCAACCCAAATGAAAGAACTCAGCATTAGCACTTACATTTTTGAGCCTCCTGCTGCTCTCCTGGTGCCTGTAGAGGAGAAGAGGTGTTTGGTTAATCACTCACAGCCTGGGAAAAACACAATAAAAAACAGTGGGCATGTTTTGGGTCTCTGTGTGCCCTGGTGAATGAGCTAGAAGGTGAAAGCACAATCCCACCAAGCCAGCTCCCGGCAGCTCTATACAAAAGGATACACACTGAAAACACATTCACTCAAACAACAAGACGAACAAAAGCTAAATAACCCTACTAAAACTAGCTTCATTCGAAGTCGACAGTATATTTTTTATGTCAGAAATGCGACAGAAATGCAAACATAATAAAACAACAAGACACATTACGTGTACTGAGTATGTTCTACTTTTATGTCACCTTCTTGTTTATGAACGCTGTCCCTCAAGGTGAAGACCAAATAAGTTCACAATAAAAATACCAAATTCCTCTATGTAAAACGTCAATGGAATTTTGAACTCAGGATCCTTGACATCCTGTTGCTGTGTGTGTGCAACTTAGGTATTTCCTTCTCCTATGTTTTGACCAAGAAGATTATATAATACTTCAGCCATTTGCTCTCTGAATTAGAGGTCCCACGCTTACTAGCTAAACTTTGACTTGGTTTTCCTGCAACTTTTAGCCTATGCCTTAACATGAAATAACATAGATATAAAACACAAAATAACACCCATTTCCCTAGAGATATAGATCAAACAATGTCTGGACCGTGCACTTTAGTATTTGGAGTTCCCAGAGTATTTCATGACACTGGGAGGACCTGTACTGTAGGTACATACCATCCTGACACAACAGAGCACATTCTTACAGTACTAACAATACACTCTCAAAGTCAATGCAACACATTTTAGCTGTGACAGCCATGATGCAAGATTTGTGACACAAGCTACAGTGCTCGACAGCTGAGAGGTCGCAGAGCGATTCTGCTAGTCAGCGACCTGTGTGTTATTCAAGCTGGTGAACCTGCATGACATGTTCAACTTGCTGAATGAAGGCGTTCACTGCTCCCGATAGCAACAATTTATTGCTCCAATAAAAGATGTAAGAGGGAAAAAAGTGTGTGCCTGACATCGGAACAAAGTCCACATTTACAAAGCTGCTGGGAAAAAAAAAAATGGCAAGAACATTCTGCCTTAAACGCTTGTTACCTAATGATAATTTATGAGGGCTGAAAAAGCCAAAGGACTCTTTGTTGGAGTAAGAAAAGATAGAAGCTCAAGGGTGTATTTTGTTTTCATGTGATCAGCTGTTCACTCACATGAATTTGAGGTATTTATTTATCAGCAAATCCTGTGAGGTAAAAAAAAAGATCAAAGATATTATCTAACGGAGAAGGGAGGCACTGATCTTGAAAGGGAAAGCTAAATCAGCATTTCTGATCCAATCTGATAACAGCGAACAAAAAAATTTAAAGACAATTCTGTCATCATTCATTCATTCTCATGTTGTCATGAACACATATCTCTTTATTCTGATTAAGATTTTTTTGGAAACATTTGTAATGGTCCTCTTTTCCTTGCAATTACTGAATTTATTGAACATGAAAAAGAATCCAAACACACCATAAATCAATAAAATGCATCATAAGAGTAGACAGCAACAATTACATTTTGGTTTCTTCTCCACAAAAATCTATAATATATGGCTTTGGCTTTGCAAGATATGCAAATAAAGCACATGGACCAGTTTCCCTAAAACCTTTATGGAGCATTAATTTTTTTTTTTTTTTTTTTTTTTTGGAGCCTGACAGCTTCTGTTCTAACTCGTTATATTGAAAAGAGTGGCCATTATATTTATTAAAAATTCACTTTCAAATATTGAATTTTTAGGGTGAAATACCCCTTTAAGTTGTGAACACTGGGTTATGTTAAAAATAAAAGCAGTGGCACTGGTGTTTAACATCCGCTCATGCCACTCTTAATTCTCCATCGTTTAGTAAGAGAACTGTGGCTGGAACATTCCAATTGCAACAGCTCATTTTTCTACTCAAAACACTGTCAGACATAATTAGAGACAAATGCCTTTCAATGGGGTCTCTATCCACACAACAGACTTTAAATGCTTTGAACTAATGTGTCTAAACAAGTACAAGACTGCGTCAAATTGCTTATAATCACCCATCTGTTCCCAAGACAACAGATAAAATTAGTTTGCAATAATGACTGTTTGTGAGAAAATAGTAACGCTTGCACTGTTAAATTCCTACAAAAGAAAACATTTATCTGCTGCATTCTATAATATTTGTGTGTAACGAACTCAGAATCTAAGTTACATTCCCAAAAGCTGCTTTTTTTCTGGTAGTTCTAGGGCCTGAAGATACAGTAAGTGTCATAAACAAGTGCTGTACTAGTCCGTGGGAAAGTCACATAGACATTTAGAATGTGTCTCTCTCTCGAGAAACCAAACCATTTCTTTATGTGTGATTATTGTGTCATGTCAAAGTAGAACACAATAGAAGTTTCTAAATGATACTGTGCAGTTTCACTCTAAACAATGTCTAAACCACAGAGGCTCAAACAGACAAGCAGTACAGTCTATAATAGAGATAGAATATTGCCTACGCATAATCTAAAATACTTACACATGGACAAAGTCCAGCCCTCAGTTACACAATATCCAAGGCATATTTCTGGAATTTTAAAGGCTACATCCGTCTTTAATATCGAAATGATTCATGTCTATAAAAATGTGGTAAAGACCTGCCAGTCCCTTTTGGGCAACACAATAAAATGACACAGTGACAATGGTCTGGCAGGTTCATGACACATACTAATACTAAAAGCCTAATACTAGAGGGTGTGTGTGCATAGCTGGGATATTAAGACCTCACAGCCCAGTTCAGTAACATTCAGTGGGTAAAGAATGTTCCTGGTTTTATGAACAAATGCTTATAATAAGTCGTGTCAGATTGCATCAATCTTTCTTTACTTTTTATAAAGTCTTCACTCACATCCCTGTGATACAACATAAACATTTCAATGGCGGCATCAGCTGTGAATGCTTTAATGCCTCCCAAAAGACTTGATACATCCTTATCCGAAACACCAGCTATAATCCACAAGTAAACATTGTAAAGATATAATTTTCACTAGCCTGCTGAGCGTGTCGAACAAACGCAGCTCTTGTTTGTCTGTGTGGACAATTGAGTAATTCACAATGTACCAGTGTTCATGTCACAGACACCACTGATGCCATCCAGTGCCGCACACCATTGAGAAAATAACAAAATAACCTCCCAGAGCTCTTATAATGAAAATCTTCAGAGTTCACAACAATGCGACTCAACAGTGGAGCATTTAAACTTTCAGCATGCAAAAGAGCACCAAAAGTACTTATTCACTGGTCTAAATGGAGTTAAACCATCAAAACTTTGGTGTTAGTATTATTTTTTTTTTTATTTTTTTATGTTTTGAAGTCCTCTATGCTCACCAAGGCTGCATTTATTTGATAAAAATAAAAATGTATTATTATCGATGCTGGACAGCTGTTTTGCTTAATTGATAAATTGCAGTTGAACAAGAATGGCATTTTCAGTCTTACTGAATAAAAGTGTTCATTGTTTTACAAAAATATGCTGACACTAAACCTTTGAACGGTAGTATATTTAAATCTAATAAAAAGTAATATAACATTCAACATATCAATTTTTCAGTATTTATTCCACTTACACATTGCTAAAAATAACCAGCAGCCTCAAACAAACCATCTGCATGTAAAGAAGAGAAGTCATTTATCTGGGAATCAGTTCTGCACTGGTGCATGAGAAGATGATATCGGCGGTAAATAAAAACAATATTGTTGATGCCACACTGTATTACTCCTGTTAAACCTCTGAGACAGATACAAAATTACATGAAGCCAAGAGCATTTTTGATCACATTTCTTTTTTTATTAATTTGGCTATCTTATTTGAAGCTATGTACAGTATGACTCCTCTTGAAGTCAATAACCGATGATTGAAGGCAAAAAGTGAGGTTTTATCAACTCCACAACTCTATAAACTACTGGAATGTAGGAGGAGATATAATTCTTTATCATTAACTTTATGTAATCACTAGTAACATGGCAACACGTTCACTGGATGAGACAATGATAAAACGCAGAGACAAAGTTCACACAACTACAGTGACAAGTGATGAAGCCTTCTGAACCGCCACTAGTCATAGTTAAGATTTTCTTTAGTTAAGAACTAAAATAACTCAAAAAAAAAAAAAAATAATAAAATTACATTTGAACTAAAATGAATATTAAAATTCATTCAAATTACATTGGTACTAAACAAAGGGAAACTTATAAAACACACTAGTGACTGTAATTTGCAGAATAAATATAAATCATTTAGTATATTCAAATGAATAATGAACTTTTTTTTCCAAATAACCACAGCATTTAAAAAATACATGAAAATAAATCGTATTTTATGAATTTATAAATTTTTCTATACATAAAACTAACCTCAACCTTTTGATTGGTAGTATATATAATTAAATAAGTTGTATTAGTCAGCATGTCAGTAAATATTGATCGTGTTAATCAGCAGACTGAAACAGGCCATGAAATGAGCAGCTGTCGTGCTGGAAGAGGCTGCCTGAGGGACAGATGACCCAGAGTTGTTTACCTCTCTGAGACACTTGCTTTTCATGGGCTGATGAGTAATGATGAATGCAGGCCCTGCTTATCTCAACCCTGTCGGCAATAAGCTGCAATATCTCCTCACGTTGCCTTCTGTGTGACTGTGAACATTCGGCGTCAAACTCCACAAGGGCTGTAAACCTCAGATCACTGTGAGAGATCAGAGAACTTAAATGTAGCGTACAAATTATGCCCTCACATTGCAGAATGTTTACTGCCATCTGTATTAGCAGTCGGTGAAAGAGCATTGAAGCTGGAAAGTGGCACAAACAATGTATCGCTTCAGAAAGCGAAAAATGCATGGCATTTGCTCAAATGATTTGGCAAGGGTCGGGTAAAAAAAGCTTTTATATATCACAGTAGGACTGCAGTGCAGAGTAGGTCGAGTCTAATTCTTGACCAGCTTACAGTTAGTATATGCAAACTGCGCAGCCTACACAAACCACAACAGAGAACACAAGCCAAAACCATTAACGAGTTAATCAAGTAAACACAAACATGTTCCTGAAGATGTAAAGTTACACCAGGAGAATGAAGGAGAAAACAAACTATAAAAAGCAACAGTCAGGAATCATATCACTGCTGCACTTCGTCTAGTGTCAAAAATTGACCTTTCAATTCTAAAATTAGGACCCCTGGAACCTTTCCGACAAATGCCTGTCAGTGGACACAGATAAACCCTCACCCACACCCTCAGACATTAACAAGTGGAGTAAGTGATTATAATGATAGCCTATAGGGATTGGACGAGTCCTGTTTAATCAGAGCCTCCGTACGGTTGGCATGGCAGTGAGGGTGTGGCATGGTAACCTTCATGCAGCAAGGCTCGCTTTGTTTAATCTCAGCGTCTGACGGCGCTTTCACTTCAGCTGAAGTAACAATGACGCGACAGGCAGAAATTTCCAGCTCTCCCTTGTCATATTCAAAGCAGTCTTATCAATATGGGCAGGCTGACTTTTCATATTTGAATCATTACTAATTTGGATGTGACGTGATATGGTTTTGATAAGTCACAATGGTCCAAACACACCAATAATTTGTGCTTGACTAGTTCAAGCCAGAGCTGAACACACCTTAGTCAAATGAAGCAGTACACAAAAGGATCAACTATGAGAAAACACAGGAACAAGATGAAAATCAGTTGCAGACAATCCACTGAATAGTAGACATAAAAATAAAAATGTTCATGTTGTTTTTTCATCTTGCATAATATTGTTAGAACTCTTTTTTTTCCATTTATTGAAGTGAATGAGAACTGAGCTCCAAAATGACAACAACAATAAAAAATTATGATTAATGTGGTTCAGACTGACTTGTATGGTGTATTTCATTCTAAATCTTCTGAGGTCATATAATGAGTTTATATGAGGATCAGACCTCAAGTCGTTATTCACTGAAAAACTTGACATTCAACATTTTCCTTGCCAGGTTCATGACAATTCGTAAGAGCTTACAGGAGTAGTAGTGTTTTCCAATTCATGAATGAATCATTTTGGTGAAACTGATGAATCAAGTCATAAAAGCGGTCTGAATGATTAATTTACAAACTGAACTGATCTAGTTTTCATTGTGATACGGTTAACAAACCACTGATGAAGAAAATTTTTAGTGAATGACCGATCTGTTAGTCACAGCTATTTGGAAGACTTGGAAAATAGCGCACAAGTCAAGCACACTACTTTTATTATACTTTTATGGTCCTTTACTACCTTTTTGAAACTTGAAAGCTTTAGTTACTATTCATTGTAACTGCATGAAGTATAAGAAAAGGAAAAAGCTGAAATTTTAACGAAAATGAAATTAAAACAGGAAATGTATATAAAGCTCTTTCAAATTACATTGCTATTAAACAAAGGGATGTTGGGATTTTTTAATTCTTATAAAACACACTGAAGTAATTTGCATAATTAATATAAATAATTAAAAATATTCAAATGAATAATGAACAGCGTACAAGTAAAGCAAACTACTATTATAATTTTATGGTCCTTTACTTCCTTTTTTAAGTTCCCATCCACAGTAACTGCGACCAGCACATTATTCAAAATTTCTCCTTTTTTCTTCAATGGAAGACAAAATCAGGATTTTAATGACATAAGGGTATATACAGGTGCATCTCAATAAATTAGAACGTTGTGGAAAAGTTCATTTATTTCAGATATTCAACTCAAATTGTGAAACACATACTGAAGTAGGTTCTTTTAATTGTGATGATTTTGGCTCGCATTTGACAAAAAACTACCAATCCACTATCTCAACAAATTAGGATACTTTATAAGACCAATAAAAAATATTTTAGTGAATTGTTGGCCTTCTGGAAAGCACGTCCATTTACTGTACATGTACTCAGTACTTGGTAGGGCCTCCTTTTGCTTTAATTGCTGTCTCAATTCGGCGTGGCATGGAGGTGATCAGTTTGTGGCACTGCTGAGGTGGTATGGAAGCCCAGGTTTCTCTGACAGTGGCCTTCAGCTCATCTGCACTTTTTGGTCTCTTGTTTCTCAGTTTCCTCTTGACAATACTCCATACATTCTCTATGGGGTTCAGGTCTGGTGAGTTTGCTGGTCAGCCGAGCACACCAACATCATGGTCATTGCACCCCAAATAATCACAGACTGTGGAAACTTAACACTTGACTTCAAGCAACTTGGGCTATGAGCTTCTCCACCCTTCCTCCAGACTCTAGGACCTTGGTTTCCAAATGAAATACAAAACTTGCTCTCATCTGAAAAGAGAACTTTGGACCACTGGGCAACAGTCCAGTTCTTCTTCTCCTTAGCACAGATAAGGCACCTCTGACGTTTTCTGTGGTTCAGGGGTGGCTTAACAAGAGGAATACGACAACTGTAGCCAAATTCCTTGACACGTCTGTGTGTGGTGGCTCTTGATCCCTTGACCCCAGCCTCAGTCCATTCCTTGTGAAGTTCACTCACATTCCATTTTGTTTGACAATCCTCATAAGGCTGCAGTTCTCTCGGTTGGTTGTGCATCTTTTCTTCCACACTTTTTCCTTCCACTCAACTTTCTGTTAACATGCTTGGATACAGCACTCTGTGAACAGCCAGCTTCTTTGGCAATGAATGTTTGTGGCTTACCCACTATGTGAAGGGTGTCAATGATTGTCTTATGGACAACTGTCAGATCAGCAGTCTTCCCCATGATTGTGTAGCCTAGTGAACCAAACTGAGAGACCATTTTGAAGGCTCAGGAAACATTTGCAGGTGTATTGAGTTGATTAGCTTATTGGCATGTCACCATATTCACCAAATTTGTTGAGTTTTTTGTGAGCAAAAATGTGAGCCAAAATCATCATAATTAAAAGTATCAAAAACTTAAACTACTTCAGTCTGTGTGCACTGAATTTATGTAATACACGAGTTTCACAATTTGAGTTTCCACGACATTCTAATTTATTGAGATGCACCTGTAAATGATAACAGAATTATTATATTTGTGAACCTTTGATTTGAACCTGAATGACAAATGTTCTAGTTCATTTAAGTGACTTGTAAAATATAATAGCCCAGTACTTCTTAGTGGTTTTGTTTGCAAATATCAGAGTGCTTTTGTGTTGATGAACATGTCAGAGCTGGACTGACAGATCTCACGACGTAACCATACAAGACACACCTGTGAGAATATGAACAGGTTGATCAACATGCCATATTTTTCCACCCTGGTCACAGGTATGGGCTGAGCCAAAACATTGAAACTACAACAATATAGCATGATTGCAGCTTGCACATGACATAAACACATGCGAGTGGCAAATTCACCCACAGCACACATGCAAAAAGTCCTTAATCTCTATTTATCTCGGATTTACACATCCACAAGCCAACTGTCAGATTCTGATTCAGCAATTGTGAGAGTTTATGCTTCACTGATGAGGGTGATTTCTGCTGTTTTAAGATCAGATTATAGTTTCATTACGACTCACCTCTGATCAGCTTAATTTACTGGCTCTTCTCTAACTTTCATTTTTCACTTGAAAAAATGGCATATCTAATTCATGACTTTCATTTAATATTCAATTAATTTTCACAAACAAAGCAAGCCGGGAATTGTATGATAAATGTTGCAAAGCTTTTATATCAACAACCACAACACGTCCCATAAATTTATAAAAAATTCGAATGGAGTCTCATACAATGAATTGAAATAACTTGCTTGGTAATACAAGCCTGTTTTACCAAAGTATGTGGATATGAGACCAGAGGACAATAAGATCTGCCAAAATTACCATCGAGTGAGCCATAAACAGTGGTTGGACACATTCTGTTGCAGCTAAACCACTGCTATTTGCACATTGGCAAAGGGTCAAGCATATTACTGAACATTGTAAGTTGAGAAAACCAAAACTTACTTGACAGTCACACGTGTAGAGAAGTCTTGAAGGTCTCCTGGGTGGAAAAGCTGGGCCTCTTTTAGTCCAAGCTTTGCACAGGCTTTTAAGAAGAGGCTGATGTTGTCCTGCCGACAGAGAATATGTGTCCACCTTGTGAGTTAGAAGTCATATGGGAACTCTTTGGCACACGCAGTCTAGAAATCATTGCATCCAAAGTTCAGTCCAGTGAGCTGAAGCAGTGGGAGGAGACGAAAGAGGGCAGGTGGCAAATAAAAAGTGACACCACAAGAGCAAAGAATGAAGGCAGGGACATCACCGATTGATCTGTGACAGTACCTGTGAGAGCAGGAGTTTGGCCTCGGGGCGGTGCAAAAACATGACAGAGTGTCAACGCCACTAGTCCCCTCCCCCGCACATGCATGGCAGTCACACGCACACACACTCTCCCTTTTCACTTGCTCTAGACTAACCCAGACACATACCTACATGTGCACAAACATATAAACTAAAATCATACTCTCCCTTTTCACACCCAGAAACCGCCACTCAAATCTCTCAGCAGAATATTTGAGGAATCTTCAGGGCGGTGGATTATTTTGGAAACCGAGTTGCCATGAAACACAGGTGACTGAAACGACAAACTATTTCCCCCTAGCAAGTGTTAAAATCGTTTACTGGGTGGGTAGGGAAATGCTTAAATATAAAGGAAACTTGAGATTGTGTGTGTGCATTCACATACACATCCGGTATGTTGATGAATGCAGACTATCACGGCACTGATGTTGTGTTGAGATATAATTTCAATTAGATTCGATCAGCCATCTGGTTGAGATGTTCAGAGCATGCAGCCCACCCTTTTTCTGCTTTACCGCTTGCTCTAAAATAATCACAGGGTGCTCTGGTCTATATTTAAACAGCAAACATGCTTATTAGCAGATGGCAATGAGGAGCTGCACATCTGAATCACCTCTTTGCTTAAACTGTTCAATCCAGAGTCAAAGGTCTCACCCTGACCGTGTGTGAGGGTCAAAGTATCTTTTGAAGCACATTTCATCAGTGTTTAAAGGTTACAAATGGGTGTCTGAAATACATAAAATGGATGTCAACAAGATGTCTCTTAGCATTCTGTTCCTCATACAAATTATCGCACACTCCAATAGCTTGATCTGTGTCCTTAACCCTTAACCTAGACTTATGCAAAATATCTATTTCCGCTAGTCACCTGTTTACCTGAATACCTGAACGCTAAATGTCTTGGAGCAGGTGGCTAGGAACAAACAGACCTTTACATGGAATTTAGAATGACCTACAATTCCTTAACAGGACATGTAAATCAAACCATTATTAGGTGTTAAGAATTTTGCACAGATAGCTTTGGGACAATGACATAATCACTGGTTGGAGTCTTTCAGATTCCTCTACCTATAACAATATCACTTTGTCACAGCAGAATACTTCAAATTTATAAAATTTAGGTGTAGTTATTAGGTTTCATACAACAAAACAGTTACTGGTTCAATCCCAGCTATATGTGACACTGGATCTATAACTTTTGTGTCCTTGAACAAGGGGCCTAAGCAAGGCTGCTACAATCAGCATAATGTACATGGATTTGGGTTAAAATTTCACACTTATATAAATATATAAAGTATTACGAAAAATAAATTAATAGACTACATACATTTATATTAACTTTTTAGTGAAAGGGATTTTAGCAAAAAAAAAAAAAAAAGATAACAATCAGCCTACTGAATGTAAATAAGTAGAAATAAAAAAATCGATACCGTTAGCAAAGAAATACAGTAGCATCTGAAAATTGCATAGCTTTGGGTCAAACCAGATGCATAGTAAAAATTCCTTTAATTCAAATAAGAAAGTTGTAACATTCATTTAGTTAGCATATTAGAATTCATCTCAAGAACCAAATCATGCAGACATAATGATGGCGAAAGAATCTTTAACTTTACAGTCAGTGCACATAATCCTGCCAGAAATTCTCATTTAGTGATTACAGTCCTCTGACAAAACTATCAAGCCATCTGTCAAACAGTGTTTTGTAAATGCTGGCTGGTTGATTAATTATGATTTAGGAATTGGGAGGTGTTGTATACCATACATTCATATGTTATCCAGCAACGTGTTGCACAGGCATTACTGGTGATATGTTTTTAATCTAAAGTACATTTGTGTGAAAAGTGTGTCAGCATAGATTAAGTTCTCATATGAAACATGTTGTTTTCAGTAAAAAATTATGGTAAACAGGGAATAATGTGCCAGTTCATTAAAAATTGAACACTTTCAAATTATGGGTTTCATAAAAGTAAATAATAAAATATAAATGCTTAAATGCTCCCTTTTAAGAGCTAACAAGCCTGGTGGCCTGTGGAAAATTCTATTCAAATAATCAGTTCTGCCAATTCTCCTTTCAAAGCGGTGAGAGTCGTTGCAAATATATCCATCCAGCTTAATTGTGGGGGGTTTATGAAGGGCTATGCTCTAAGGAGGCATCTCTCTGCTAAACCTCAGGCCAAAGCTCTGCCAGAATGACTTTTCTAATGTGGCCGACCAGCATGCCACACAAGTGTAGGCTTCCTCTCTTCAAATTGTTAAAAGGAGGATCAGCTATCCAGGGATACGCAGGGGTAAACCACGGCTCCAGGTTTGAATGGAACTATGGGAAAGTGATCCAGAGATCAGCCGAAGCCAAACCCTGAGCAGAGTTTAGCCAAAGCCAGAGTCACTACACAGTCCACAAAACCAGAGATTTCCGCTCTTGCACTAATGGAGCCTTGATTTAACAAAATATAAATCCTCCGTATTAAAATTAAACTGTGTCAAACAAAAGCAAAGTAGCCAGAAGGAACGATAATGGCGCTGGTAAGATTTCAGAGCCTTGAATGAGCCTTTCATCCGGTGGAAAAATGTCTTTCATCAGTCATAAACATAGCTGGATGAGAGCATTGTTTTTTTTTTTTTTTTTTTTTGCATCTTACGGTTTGCTGGGAGGTCAGAAACAGCTTTCTTATGGACAAACTTTACAGGCTCAGCAGTATTTAGCAAAACTAAAATATACTCCAAACTATGTGTTTTTCTTTGCATGCCTTTGCTTATCCCTTGCCATGTAAACCCTCAATTGTGAGTTTAGGCTGTGCTTGGTAGGTTTTTGGGGTTGGAAGCATTTTATGGAAATACCACTGTGATGCTGTTGGACATGCAGATGCTTATCTAAGCTTACCTGGGTCAAGAGTTTGAAAAGACAATGGGAAATAAATCAGCATGTTTTGCATAGATTAGGCCAAAACAGCTTTAATAAAAGCAGCTTAATTTAGGCCCACATCCAACTGCCCTATGCTCTTGAATTAAAAAGTCCTCAGAAAAAAACAACAATAATAATAAAAAATGCACATGCATATGGATTGTTCTTGATGGAAAAAAGAAAATCACAATGCTTACTGTTCGGAGGCAAGTGATTCCTAACAAATACCAAGTATAAGTAAATGATAAACACTTACCACCCATGCACTTGTAAATCATTCAAATTTCTTTGTAAGAGTTAAGGTTCTTAGCCAAGGTGAAATACTACAGCTCAAATAATATATGCATGTCAAAGTACAAATAATAATAACGGTTAAAAAAATAAAACTTACCAGGCCAGCAATAGGTGTGGATAACCTGTTTAGCTTCTTGACGACGCCAGGCCTGATCTTGTTTATTAGACTAGAAAGAGAAAAACAGAGCTAAAGTCAACAGAAACAATTCTATCATGTGTTGGTTGCCAGTTTATGGCTTCCTTTAATTCTGACCATCTGGCTTCAGTTTACAAAGCCATCTAATGCCCTGAAGAAAATACAAACAACTCTCTGTGGAAACAGACATCAGTCAATAGCCTCTAAGTATGCTAAGCATAGTTTTTTGTGAAAACCTGGTTTGGAGAAATGCACATTAAACATTGAAAATAAAAAGGCGTGCAGATGATAGCTAACAAGGAGGGATGAACATGAAATATAATATGTGAGAAATTTGATTTCTAGCTGTTTGAGATATGTGTAATAAAGGGAGAGACAGACATTAACATTTTAATGATCTGTCTCATACAGTGTATCTATTCTCATTTAGTGATGTAAAATAACTTGAATTTATTTAACCACAGAAAGTCATACAGGTTTGAAATGACATAAGGTTAAATAAATATCAATGATGACAGAATTAAAATTTTTAGTTGAACTCTTTCTGAAATAATAGATTTGCAATTTTTCTAAACAATATGTAGTGCAGGAATTATCTTCCCTGTTTGTGATCTTTAAAACAGTAAAAAAAATGTATCCTTGCGCAACCACTGAAAAACCTGTTACCACATCTATGAACTCTTTAAACAGTTTAGTCAAGACTTTGCTATGTCGACCCCAGTGGTAGTTTCACAGGAGCCTTTGTTTATATGTGAGATCCAGAGTGACAGTATCCTCAGGTAATGTGTGCATTTGTCCACTCATGTGGAAATGGCAAAGCTAATAGCTTAGTACAGACCGAAAGAGAGCAGCATGAGAGTGCAGGAGTAGGACGGTGAGATTCTGCACCGGACTGTGGTAATTAGTCTGCTGAGTCACTTGACTGACACCTGCATGTCAGACCAGCCCACGCACTGCCCCAGAACCATCCAGTCAGGTTCAGAAATGTGCTGAAATCCCTGAGCTTGCAGCATGTCACACCCAGCGCTCTCTCTACATAAACAGCACAACAGAGCTGCTGCAGAAGAGGCCTGAGTGCCGCCAATCCCTATGTGCCTGCACTCTGCCCTGCTCAGGTTTCTGAACCCTGCTAGAGTAGCTGGCACTATGGATCACCTCTTCCCAGCTGTCCTTTTAAATGCTCTGCCATCCGTGTTGTTTTTCTCTGCTGGGCTTACTAATGCTTCCTGGGATGGAACAGAGTGTGACTGTGGCAGCCGGGTACAAATGATATGTTTTAAAAATAGCTGCATGGCATAATGCACATTAAATGACACACAGCTTCGATGCAAATTCCACACGATAAAGTTCAGGTTATCTTGCATCACATTTCAACCAACAGGTAAAATATTGTTGCAGAGCATAATATAAAAAGAAGTTAAAAGGATAGGTTGTGCAACATACAGTAAGCTCAATGGGAAAATGTGCCTGCTGTACCTATATTTGTGCAAAAAAAAAAAAAAAGTTGAAAAAGTGATTTGCAGGGGGTAGACTTACTTTCATTCAGTTCCTTGTACAACACTATATTATGATCTCAAACACAGTGCATAAATTGCAAACAAATTCTCTCTGACATTTCCATTTCCATATGTTTAGCTTTTCTGACATAGTAAACTTGCTCGGTAGCTCCCCTGGTACAGCATTGCATTTGTGATGTGGAGTATGAGTTTAATGAAACACAAGTCATTCTAAAAAGCTCAAAAATACTTGTAGAAGGAAGCTAAAATGGCATGGTTGCTTCAGCAAACATGTTTTAATATTACACTTGCTTTTAAAAACACCATCATTTAGTTTAGGATTGAGTTTGGTGTACATTATTTTCAAAAGCGATATAGCATTAACCTTTTAGTGCCACTCAGCAGACATTTCATTTCTGAAGTTCTGAAAACAACAACAACAACTAACAAAATAACATGCTGCCAGATTTCACCTTCACCTGCCTAGGTTGGATAGTTCAAATTCAAAAATGAATGTCCACATCCATATGATTGTTTTCTTCAACAAAACACAAAAGAAGATATTGTGAAGAACGATTTAACTGTTTTTGTTTATACAATGAAAGTCAATGAGGTTAAAAAATTACAAGAAACTGTAAAAAGTTAACATGAATGATGTATGGCCACATTAGATTTAGGCATGCATATCCATGAGTTGATCAATGCTTTGATTTGATTTTATATTGAACAGGTCTAATCCCTTATTTTTTTGCTTTTTACATCATAAAAAGGGATCTTTTTGTTCAAGGACATGTAGCATAGATTACTTTTATGGTACATTTATGCACATTTTGGAGCTCAAAACTTTTGGACACCATTAACTTCTACTGTATGGACAAAAACAGCTAAAGCATTCCACAATATTATATATATATATATATATATATATATATATATATATATATATATATTTTTTTTTTTTTTTTACAGAAGAAATAAATCATACAGTTTTGGAAGAACATGAGGATAAGAAAATGATAACAGAATTTGTACTTTTGGGTTAACTGTCCATTTAAGACCCGATTAAACTACATTATGTTGTGTGCATGAAGGAGTTATGCAATAGCTATTATTAAAAGCACTTATGAAAGGTATATCAGAAATCTTTTCATGCATTTAACAAGAAAACCATAGAAAAATGAGAGAAGTAAAAACAGCTCTACTTACTCACACAACAGAAGTCCATTCTCCAGAGAACTCCGGAAATTACTGCTCACAAACTTCTTCTTAGTGACTGCCTGCGAGACGAGGACAAACACAGGAAGCACTAAGAACCAGTAAGTGGGAAGGTTCTGTCCAGGGAAAGGAGAGGAAAGTTGTTCTTCCAAGCTGCAAGTCCAAGAAACACACCAGTACAACAACACAGCCTCTTTTGGAGAATCGTGGGTTATTCAGTAATCAGGGCTGGAGCCCAGCGGCCAAACCACAAGGAACGAGAGCATCTGGAGGAATGTCACAGTTCTACACACAGTTTCATGCCTTTCCAATGATCTCAAGCAGGACACAGAGGGCAGGCAGCCCATTGTTTTTGCTCACACACAGGGAAGCATTTATGTTGTGTTTATACCCTCAGTCTACACCGTTACAATGTGAGCCCTGTTGCTCCACACCTCGTATAACATAATCTATGAGTAAAGCCCTTTTTCCGAACAAAAATGTTTTCAATTTCCAAGTCTGAATGCCAGTAAAAACAAAGATGCTCATTTAGCTAGCAAGTATGTTTTATAATGTGCTACTGTTCTAGAAAACATAACATTTAAGAAAACCTCAGCTAACTTAAAAAAAAAAAAAAAAAGAAAAGAAAAAAAAAGTAGGCCATAGAAAAATATTGAGATGTCAATAAAGCATAACCACTTATCAATAACCTGAAGTCTGTTGTTGAGATCAGTATTGACTGTGAGATTTGAACTGCAGTTGTTCTCTTTTAGAAGCAGAACTTCAAAGGACACTTTCTATGTCTGCTGAACAAAACAAGGACAGAAATAATGAGTGGACAAATACTATGATCCTCGTACTAGATCGAGTTACAAAGCAACTTAAGGTTGATTATCTCAAATGGGATTTTGTATCCCCTGTCACACTGATCTAAAGCTTTCAAAACTGAGATAACTAATAAGTTCTTATACAGCCAAAAAATGTCCATTATGTATTACTGGTATGTATACATAATATAACAGATAATATATACAGTCTTGTTCAAAATAATAGCAGTACAATGTGACTAACCAGAATAATCAAGGTTTTTAGTATATTTTTTATTGCTACGTGGCAAACAAGTTACCAGTAGGTTCAGTAGATTCTCAGAAAACAAATGAGACCCAGCATTCATGATATGCACGCTCTTAAGGCTGTGCAATTGGGCAATTAGTTGAATTAGTTGAAAGGTGTGTGTTCAAAAAAATAGCAGTGTGGCATTCAATCACTGAGGTCATCAATTTTGTGAAGAAACAGGTGTGAATCAGGTGGCCCCTATTTAAGGATGAAGCCAACACTTGTTGAACATGCATTTGAAAGCTGAGGAAAATGGGTCGTTCAAGACATTGTTCAGAAGAACAGCGTACTTTGATTAAAAAGTTGATTAGAGAGGGGAAAACCTATAAAGAGGTGCAAAAAATGATAGGCTGTTCAGCTAAAATGATCTCCAATGCCTTAAAATGGAGAGCAAAACCAGAGAGACGTGGAAGAAAACGGAAGACAACCATCAAAATGGATAGAAGAATAACCAGAATGGCAAAGGCTCAGCCAATGATCACCTCCAGGATGATCAAAGACAGTCTGGAGTTACCTGTAAGTACTGTGACAGTTAGAAGACGTCTGTGTGAAGCTAATCTATTTTCAAGAATCCCCCGCAAAGTCCCTCTGTTAAAAAAAAGGCATGTGCAGAAGAGGTTACAATTTGCCAAAGAACACATCAACTGGCCTAAAGAGAAATGGAGGAACATTTTGTGGACTGATGAGAGTAAAATTGTTCTTTTTGGGTCCAAGGGCCACAGGCAGTTTGTGAGACGACCCCCAAACTCTGAATTCAAGCCACAGTACACAGTGAAGACAGTGAAGCATGGAGGTGCAAGCATCATGATATGGGCATGTTTCTCCTACTATGGTGTTGGGCCTATTTATCGCATACCAGGGATCATGGATCAGTTTGCATATGTTAAAATACTTGAAGAGGTCATGTTGCCCTATGCTGAAGAGGACATGCCCTTGAAATGGTTGTTTCAACAAGACAATGACCCAAAACACACTAGTAAACGGGCAAAGTCTTGGTTCCAAACCAACAAAATTAATGTTATGGAGTGGCCAGCCCAATCTCCAGACCTTAATCCAATTGAGAACTTGTGGGGTGATATCAAAAATGCTGTTTCTGAAGCAAAACCAAGAAATGTGAATGAATTGTGGAATGCTGTTAAAGAATCATGGAGTGGAATAACAGCTGAGAGGTGCCACAAGTTGGTTGACTCCATGCCACACAGATGTCAAGCAGTTTTAAAAAACTGTGGTCATACAACTAAATATTAGTTTAGTGATTCACAGGATTGCTAAATCCCAGAAAAAAAAATGTTTGTACAAAATAGTTTTGAGTTTGTACAGTCAAAGGTAGACACTGCTATTTTTTTGAACACACCCCTTTCAACTAATTGCCCAATTGCACAGCCTTAAGAGCGTGCATATCATGAATGCTGGGTCTTGTTTGTTTTCTGACAATCTACTGAACCTACTGGTAACTTGTTTGCCACGTAGCAATAAAAAATATACTAAAAACCTTGATTATTCTGGTTAGTCACATTGTACTGCTATTATTTTGAACAAGACTGTAAGATCAAGTTATTTGGCACAAAATGACAAATGACTTCCTGTACCCTTCATGTAGATTTATGTAACCATTACAAACCCTCACAGATATGGAGTGTGAAGAGACAAGAGGTTAATCATATGGAGCACATTCACACAGCAAGGTGTCTGTAGTAACATCAGAGTTCAATGACATATGAAATCCTGACCCCTGCTGTTCCTGTCATTGTAATGTCCGTGACAGCTTTTTGTTTTTGAAACAGATCTCGGAGTCTGTAGCAGGTGAACAACAATTTGGGAGCTTGAACAAATCACTTACAAAACCAATTAACAAATAACACACCCACACAAACACACACATAAATAACTAGCATTACTGCAATCCTCTATAATGTATGGGGTAGGAAATATTAAATATAAAAGAATATAGTATTGTAAAACAAAATAAATAAATAAATGTATTATTTATTCAGCAATAATGCATTAAATATCACGGTTTCCACATAAATAACCATGCAAAAACCAGTACATTGATAATAATAAAAATATGTTTCCTGAGCACTAATTTAGCAAATTGCAGTGATTTATGATGGATCATTTGACACTGAAAAATGTCTACTGAAAATTTTGCTTACCCATCATTGGACTATATTACGTTTTAAAAAATATCATAATTGGAATATATAAAAAAAATTTTAATCATGTTTCACTATATTACTGTTTTAATGTATTTTGATAACATAAATGCATCCATTAAACATTTTGAAAGAAAATAAAAAAAGGAAGAAGAAATCAATACTTATTATTTGTTCTCTAACCTCACATTGTGATCAGACTGATTTAAATATCCAGTTTCGATGAAGTAAGACTTGATTCTTATTCAGCTGCACTTTTGCACACAGCTATTGTTCATTCATGAAGGAGCAGTGAGGCATTCCAAGCTGTTTGGACACACGGAATGCTGCACATCATTAATTGTGCCAAAGTGCTTTAATCCCTTTGACCAAGTAGGGTTTGCTGAACATGAAGAAATATCGAAAATGCTCTTGGGTCATTTTAGGCTAAAAAGAACAACCGGTATAACTGATAGATGTTTTATTGAAATCTTTTTTTCTTTTCAATTTTTTTTTTTTTCAAAAACTTCTCAAAACTTTTTACAACTTAAAATTAGATGACGCACAATTACCTCAACTTTAATAACCATTCAGTGATCATCGGTAAATTTAAGTGAGATTAAATATTTAACTTATAAATGTATAATGAATGTACTTTAAACTTTTTTTTACGTATTTAATATTATTTCACAACAAGAATAACTTAGCCCCAGTTGCCAACTTTCTACTCTTAGATATACCAAGCAACTTCAGAAGGGTGGCTAATTTTGGGTTTGACTTTAACAAGCTGAGAACTACCCAGGAGGAAAAACAGGAATGTCTCTGCCCACAGACCGGGTGCCTGGTGCAAGAATGAGCACATGTGACAAACTCCAGATCATTCAGCTGACTATAACACCCCACACACTCTTACACTCAGACTCCAGCACTGCTCAGTGCGTCCTCACGCATGACAAACCGTTAAGTCATTCAGATGGGATACTAAGCAGCACATCACCTTCCTTTGCAGGGGAGCAATCGCATTGGGGTCAAACTGCCCTGCCAAGGTCCACCGCCTGTGACAATGCACCAGTGTGCATGTGTGAGAGACTGATGTCACACTGAAAGCATTCAGATTCACCCCTCATGAATTAAGAACAATATTTGCTCAGTTACAGCCAGTGCTTTGGCCCTGCCATCACCCGCAGAGAAGGGAATTCACAAGGATAGGAAAGTCCTAATCATTTGTGCATTAGACTAAGTGCGTTCCTGAAGGTTTAGTTGGATAAACTGAATAAAGCATGTGAAAATATTTGCAGGACTGCTTGTTTTGCCACAGTGACCTTGACAGAAAAAGAAAATAGATTAGAGCTTCAAAGGGATAGTGCACTCAAAAATGGAATTCTGCCTTCATTTACTTTCCATCGTTCCAAACTTGCATGACTTTCTTTTTACTGTCCTCATGAGAATCAAAAATTTGGTTGTTGATTGTGGACAAGACGATAATAAAAATTAATCTAACTAAAAATATATAAATAATAATCATTATAACAGTGTTCAAAGAAACAAATAATCAAAATAAATTGTCATTTTGACAATGATATAAAGTGTGACAGGGTAGGCTACCAGAAATGTTACACTAAATGTAACCTTTATTTAGGTTAAATAAAAATCCACATAAATAGGCTACACATTTAGCTATGTTTACTGCAAACACACACACACACACACACACACACAACTGCCAATGCAGCGTTTAGCAAAAGTAAATGACAAGAAACTGAAAAGCAGGCTGAAAGCGTTACAAATATGAGCACTAATGATTATGATCAAAACAAAGTTTTAATAATACTTTTAATAATTAGGCTAGCTAGAGTATATGCAACGCGATTTATTTTTATTTTATTTGCCAGATTTTCTAAACAGGAATAATTCAACAGGTCTGGGTATTCAGCACGAGTTAATGAATCGAATCAGTACCTTTTCATTTCGGTTACCTCATTTGGCAGTATCAAGTATCATTTCCTTGAACTATCTTTATCTTAATGAGAGCAGGTGTGAAAGTTTTATACCTCGATCCATCTCTGTGCTTCTGAGTAAGCAGCTTCATAAACCACTGAAGACTGCGGTCTCCACTCCATCACCGGTTTGAAGTGCTCTTCTGGTTGAGGCTGTATGGAATCAGGCGTTCCAAAAACGCGAGCAAGATGCGTGTATAATTAAAACGCGAGCGTTCTGTCCTGTTGCGTTGCTTGAATAATTTTAAGACTATCCTATAACTGTTTTCTTACTAAATTAATTCAGCAAGTAAACGCTTTTTGTATTCAACTTAAACGAGCGAGGACCTTATAAACGACGCAGGGTAAAACTTAAATCTCCGCTTGATCCTGAGAAACTTTAGAGTTGCCTTGTGTACTTTATACGCCCCCTAGTGCGTCAAAATGCATACCTAAACCACTGTCAGATTACATTACAGGTGCCGAGGGCACAATAAAGCGCACTTGGGGGAAAAAAAAACACCAAGTCTGTAGATTTAGTTAAATAGGCCTACGTGTTTACAAGTGGGCTATGCAGGTAAGATAGTACTCAAATAGTAAAGTACATTTAAGCATACTTTGATTATTTTTAAAGCTATATAATTGACGGTTTTGATTTAAAGGTTGTTGTTGTTTCTTTATCAATATCCAACTAAAATACTTCCTTTTTACTTAATTTATTATTTACATTTTTTTTCGAGTAACTACTGTTGTAAATGTGTAAATAAGGGATATATTTCGGTCATCTGGTTAAAAGGACAAAATTATTTTAACCAAATTATTTATGTGAGAATACAAAGACCACAGTGTCCAGGAACATTGACTCAATCAAACCATGACCATCAGCATTCATTTTGCAATAATAACCAGCTGACTGTATATTATCTACTTATTATAGGGTTATTAACCAAATTCACTAAAAAAGAAAGAGAAAGAAAGATCACAGCTGCAGTATATAAGCAACACTTTCCTGATTTTCCCTGGACAACAGTCCTCATTCATTCTACTGAATGCTGCTACTGACCAATCAGAATTATTCAAGAAGAGGCATACTCTAAAATGTAAATAATACAGTAAACAAAACTAAATATTTCTTATCACTATACTCAATACTTTAAAACCATTAAATCTGAATTGATTATTATTATTACTTTTCTTTTTTTACAAATCAAATTTATTTTTAGAGAACATTGCTGTTTTGAAGGGGAAATAAATGTAAACAAAAGATGCACATTAATCATAGCTTGCGTATTCAGGGAATTAACTGTTGTCACTCATATTACAGCAATTCAGACACCACGAGATGAAAACATTTGTTCTTTATTGTTTTAGTTTCATCTGAATTTTTGCTGTATTCTTGAGAAAACTGCATTTAGAAGTAGGACACCATATGCAGTGACACACTGGCACACTTCTGTTAAAAGAGCATTTTTGTGTCAAAATATAAGTCTATATATTCATCAGGGGAACTTTTATTTTAAATGGATATTTTCTGGCAGAAGAAAAAAAAAAAGGAACACCACCACTAGATTAATTAACATTAACATCAAGAAAAAGTTTTTATAATTTTGGAGAAATGAAAACAAACATTATTTCAATCAGAGAGTTGTAAACATTCAGATAATTTTTTTTTGTGTGCATGTACACTTTTTTTGTTATTAGTTAATTCGTTTCTCATTTGCTTTGTCAGATATGGTCAAAACCTTTAACAACTTTTTTTTTAAAATTTAAAGTCAGAATTGAACCTATAAAGGTTTAAAGTACTCAGCACTTCTGAATAATTGGCAGTTTTTCTCTTATGTAAAATAACAAGAACATTTATGCTTTGGAAAGAGCCACGACAGTGAAACGGAGCTCCTGGGGATCACGTGCCATGAACTTCTTGCAGACCTCTGCAGAATCCTGTAGATCAGACAAAAAGATCAGATTGAAAGGGGCAGTAAAGACATTTAAACAGTTGATCGGATTGAAAAACTACCTAGAAAGTAAATTGTGCACTTCATACTCTCATCCACAGATGGCTTGTTTGGCAATGGGAATTTGTAAGTTTACTGCTTGATAAATAGAAGCAGCATGACAAAAAGCTTCATATGAACCTTGTCTCCTAATCAGCAGCAGAAACAGAGATTCTAACTCTTTAAAAACGAAGAAAAGTGATGGTAGAAGCATAGAATGTGCAAACAGAGAGAAAAGTATATTTCCCTGCAGTGTGCACATATAAAAAAATCAAAGTTCATTTTGAAGCTTGTGACATATAAACTTGCACATTAATCCAATCACTTTATTTAACGTTCATGTAAACACTACATTCAGCTTCCTCAATCAGAAAGATTTCATTCCAATTGAAACAAAAGTTGTCCATGTAAACGTAGCTAATGTCTACAAACAAAAAATTCTCTGCTAGAGATAATCTATAGCTCATGACTGAGAAAACTCCCACCTCGAGAAATGTGTCCTCTGTGGTTTTCCCATGAACAATTGGAAAAGGTTTGCGTCCATCTGAAACACATGAACAAAATATGAACACCAGTAATATCTCCCTTCACAGTGTTGCATATAATTACGTATAGGTGTTGATACTTTACATCAAATTCCGTGTGTAGAACTGACAAGCAACTAAAACAATGACAACAATCATCATGTAAAATTTAATTTACCTACCCAGTTCATATAAATGTCCTTCAACATTTACAAAGGCAATAAAATGCAAATCCACTTTTTCATCTAAACTTGGAGCCTATAAGAGTGAGCAGAGTAAAGTTAGCATGTTAGAATTTTTCTATGACACTAGAACAGCAATAAAAAAGAAAAAGAAAAAAAACTGAACTGAGATCCAAAACAATGAGAATACTAAAGTTCTCAGAGAAAAGAAGGTCCTTAAAAATTAAAAGAGCCTCTCAGTCCAGTGGAAAGAAGTGAAACCAGATTGAAAAAAGTCTTAAAGGTTATACTGTGTAGATGTGACTGTAGCAATAATTATTGTTTTAATTCTTGGTTTAACTCTAAATCTAATTTTAAATCTGCAGTCGCCGAGTACACATTTGACTGAGGAAAAAAAAAAATAGTGCAAGACTTTTTGGTTTAACTGCCGATATTTTCCTGCAATCTCATGTAAGTAACAGATTTCCGGAAGCTATATATTATTGTCCCGTTCTCACATCAATGCACACGTCTTAAAAGATGTCAGTGCAATGGTGAGAAGTTTTTGCTTTTGATTAAAGAGACCATAAAATAATAATGCATGGAAAAATTATTTCTAACAAATGTAAAGTCATTATATATTTTTTTTTTATTAAAAAAAAAAAGTTGCCAAGTTTACTTAATTTATTTTTATTATTTTTTTATCTGCATCACACAAACCAGATATGCAAAATCTGGTTCAGGATTCATTATTTTAAAAATAAGATGGGCCTCTTTATATCTATTTGTGTTTTTGTTTTGTTCTTTAAGACACTGTGAATGGAGAACTTATAGTCAAATATTTTCAACATGATCCAGATCTCAAAAGTCTGATATTTCAACAAAACACCAACACATGGAAAGTTCATCAGTGGGATGAAACGTAAAAATATATGCAAATAGGCCTACTTGGAGCTATTTTGAATGCCGTGTTAGCAACTACTCTGTATTTAGCAAATACCAACCTCTGTTTGTCCTTCCTGAGCACTTGACTCATGTGTTACTCGGATACTCTGAAATCATAAAAAAAATCAGTGCCATGAATAAAGGTTTAGTTCAGTTCATTCCTTAAGAGGCCATTCAGTTGCATCAAAAACATATTTTATCACCTCATCTTTTTCAAGGAAAGCAGCCTTTTCTTCTGGGCTCATCTTTGAAGACTGCAGTAAAAATGCCTTAAGCGGTGAATTTGGCTCTGTAGAAAAATAATGTCATGAACATACCACAAACAAGTACACTGTGAACTGTTTACAAATGAAATAAGTGATATTTTTCAAAATGGGAAATCACCCCCCCCCCCTCAAAAAAAAAAGATCAACACTTGTACTTACCAAACTCCAGATGCCTTTGATTGTTTGCCACAGCATGAATTAACCCTATTGTACCACAAGCATTGCCGATGGTTTGTTTCATGAAGTACACATCTGAGGACACCTCTTGTCCTTGTGCCTTAATTTTTGCCTCCTCCTCTTGTCTAAAGGTTTCATACTACATTGAAGAAAAGGATATTACTAAAATGTAATCAACAGTACAGATCACGCACTGTAAAATAATAATAGTAATTTGTAAGAATGATAGTTACTTTATTCATCTGACAATGGAATTAAAAATGTATATATATATATATATTTTTTTTTACAGTTGGTTTCATAAAACAAAGAATTTGTCTAATTTAATAATAATAATAATAATAATTACCCAGAGTCTTAACATAGATGCTAAGTTTATGCAACTGGCTACAGCTTTGCATTAACTAATACCATTTTTGTCACATCCTGTGTTGATGAAACCTGCTGAATGCTGAAACCTAACCTCCCTCATTAAAAAAAAAAACTTCAAGTTTTTGAACTCGTATTGTCACTAACGCTAATTATAGAACCACATAATGATTATTAGTAGATTATCACTTCAAACCAACAGAACAAAATGATAAGATCATCATAAATATTATTAGAGGTGTTGGTGCTGCAAATTCAGTCATTTCATTGTATTTTGGGTCATGGTGAAGAGCAATTCATGATCCTGTTCTATTTTATTAGTCTTTCCTGTTCCATTTTATTTTAAGTAGTTAAATAATACACCCATTTAAAATACATATTAAAAGGGAATTACCATATATCATGTCACATACAGAAAGAGCTCTGAATAAAAAAAAATTCAATAAATTCTACACAACTACGATTTGGTATAATTTGCAAGCTTAATTGATGCCAGCAACAGCTGCATCCAGTTGCAAAAGGTGATGTTTAAATCTAAATGTCAAAATATTGACCCTTATGACTGGTTTTGTGGTCCAGGGCCACAAAATACAGAGCTTATTTGCTAACATGGAGTCATTATGGGTGCAAACTGCAGTCATACCTTCTCTGTTATAGGGAAGAGCAAAAGTACAGCACAAACAGGCCTTGGCACCAAACTGAGAACTTCAGCTTCCAAACCGTACACATCCCCAAACTGCCAGGTCGGTACCAAGCCAAGTTGCCGTAAAAACTTAACAAAAGGTATAACACAACACATACATATTAAAAACAAATCATATATCATGAGACTAGTAAAGAGGTTAGAAGAGTATGGTGAGAGACACACAAAGGCCTAGACATTCCAGAAGCGTTTCTATTTAAACATATCAATAATAAACGAATGTGAAACATAAAATACAGATTGCATTACTTCCAATAACATAAAATTAAAAACAAGATATGAAGCGCAATATTGCTGATAAACATAACAAATCAAAGCTTATGCAATTAGCTTTAACACAGACGTGCTTTAATAAACCTGATTCATTCATTTGGCACAAGTTTTGAATCCTAGACACACCCAGATAGTCGAGACCTCTACTCACTTGGTTCATAACCTGAAAAGCAGACACAGAACACAAAACAGTATGATTTAAAACATGATATCAAAGACATGAGCTGCAGCTTACCGTTCCTGCTAAAAGCTGTCTATGAAAAAATGAACCGATGAACGATATAAAATTGAATTAACGACAAAAAAATCGTGAGATAGTTAGAAATTCATACCTCTGGGTTGGCTTCCAGTGGTAACCAGCGCTGGCCCTCCATCTCAGTTTAAACCCTGTCTGATATCCTAAATAAAAAAAGATGATATTGCTACCTCGAGACGCGCTGACAGCTGAGCTGAGAAGGAAGTTCAATGGAATATGTGCGCGCGGATGTGTGAACTCAGCCACTTGCCTGACGTCAAACCGGAAATACCGACTCACATTCCAAAATAAAAGTAACCGCTTAATGGATATAGCGATCAGAGGATTATCATCAGGGAAATGGTCTCTTAAATTAGGGAGGAAGTGGTGTCATATTCGTGTGGTTTTGTATCATGAAGGTCTTTTGATGCTCTTACCACGTTTAAATGCACATAATTATTCTATTAAAGTCGATTTTGTGTTTAAGCTTTTATTTTGAAATACACCTAATACAAAATACACTCGATTTGTGATATGTAATTATGTTATCCTTTATTTGCTTCTTATTATTCTTTATAACATTACTTGATTATGTTATGTTATTCATTTCATGACATTTTACATGTCCGTCGAGGCTCTCGTGCTAAAGCTTGTCACGTTACAGATTTAATCCAGTAGGTGGCGACGCTTAAACAGTTGATTCTACAAGCTCTATTAGCAACAAGAGAAGAAGAATTTTAAGATTCCGCGCAATTGTTTGGTTTTAAATAAGTGTAAACCGATTTCATGTTTATGCTCATTTGTTATCTGAGAAGAAATGCATTTTAACAAGTACAAAGATAAACATCATCAAGAGTCGAATTTGTCATCTTCTTTTATTAATGGTGAGTAACGTTAGTCGGAATATTGATTCATTATTGTTAACGGTTTTATTCCTCCGTGGTATTATCAGTCATGTATTTATTACAGCTCCCAATGATAAAACGCTGGTAATGGCGTCTAAAGAGAAGAAGGAAAACATAAGAATGGGCAAACAGGCGGCAACAGTGTACGCAGCAAAGATAAAGACCAAAATACACAGTAAGAAATGCTAAACAGATTCACTTGCTTTCATTACTGATGTAGCTTGTGCTCTTATTTGTTAGGGTTTGATCCGTGTCAATAACTGGAGCTTTTGTTATATCTTAGATACCTCATCATTCTTCAAGCTTTCTTTGAAAGGCAACAACAAGGCTCTGGCCCTGGCTCTTGTTGCTCAGAAGCAGAAGAGCAGAGAGCTGGAGGCAGAGGTTGTGCGACTGAGGAAAGATGCGCAGACAACTCATTTTGATCTTGCTCATCAGCGTCATAAAAACAAACAACTGGTGAGTCTGTGACAGTCAAAACCAGTTATATGGCTGTATATCAAGATTCACACTAGGTTTTGAAAACATTGAGCTTGTGCTGGACTTTAAAAAACAAAGAACATGCATTATATTTAATACCAGTGCAGTTAAATTTTTTTTTTTATGTTGTTATTTATTTTTATTTTTTTGCTGTCTCTAGTTTGGAATTATACGAGAGTTTTATGACTCCTCTCTAAACTGGATGTCAAAGGCAGTTGACATTTTTTGTAATGATGAGGTAAGCAGTTAATATATTTGTCTATTAATTAAATTATATGGCTATTTTAGTTGTTGTTGTTGTGGTTAATAAGAATAATCAGCATAGTATTACTTTTCAGTACTTCAGCCGAGATTCTGTGATTGTTCACATATAGCTATTTGTTAGATAGACACAATATTATTAATAAATATTTTTATTATAATTCATATTAAAGCTAATTATTATTTTAAAGGATCCAGACAGTATGGACATGGAACACAACACCAGTGAAGGTATGAAAACAATGTGTAGGCTGTTCATTGTTCACAAAGGACAGTTCACCCAAAAAGGCAAAATAATTTCATTAATTACTCTCCCTTGTGTTGTTCCAAACCCACAACCTTAGTTCATGTTCAGAACACAAATTTATTCATGTTCTGAACCAAGCTTTCTGAGCTTGAAATTGTTGAATAAAGTCATTACTCTTGTTTCTTTGTGCCGAAAAAGCAATCCCGTAGCTTCCTAACATTACGGTTGAACCACTGATGTCACATGGACTATTTTAATGATGTCCATACTACCTTTCTGTGCCTTGAATGTGTCAGTTACGTTGGTGTCTATTCAGGGTCAGAAAGCTCTTGGATTTCATCAAAAATATATAATTTGTGTTCTGAAGATAAACAAAACGCTTAGGGAATTTTTATTTTTGGGTGAACTATCTCTTTAAGAATGTCAGTCAAGTTTTGTTAAGTTGGAATGATTGGCACTGTTATGTAAACTCATAGAAATCAAGCTAATATTAATTTCTCTGTACATTACAGCTAAAAAAATACGTCTTGATGCTGTTATTTAATTTGTGATTTATTTTTCAGACCAAATCACTGAAATGGGAGAGGCTGAGAGTTTGCAAAACAGACCTTTGTGTCCACTGCAGGATCATGTTCAGTCTGAACCCATGAATTCAGACAGAGATGCTCCCAGCCAAGAGAGAGAGAGTCCAGCACAGCAAAACACCATATATGACTCTGAAATGGAGATGACTGTTAGTGACAGTGCTGCTGAAATAGTAACAGTTGAAACAAGTGCCAGAAAAACCTCTAGAGTTGTAGAACAACACCAGGAAAAGAAGGATTTGTGTCTGTCAGACAAAGGTAGTGAGTTTATAACTGCAAAGGAAGATGTACCAGTTGAATTTAGTAGATCAGAATATACATCAGCTGTGCCAAAAGAGATGAATGCTGTCACACAGCAGTGCTCTCCGACCGTTCAGAGCGAGGTGGAGAATGGGCAGCAAATGGATTCAATAACTGCACGCAGGAAGACTCATGTCACCTCTCGTTCTTCTAAAAGTAGAAGACGTACATGTAAACTGAAAGAAACAAACCCAGATCCAAGAAAAACATACCTGATCTCCCAAGATCCTCCTAATGACATTTTTAATGATTGTTTTAGTGATCTTGAGCTTCAGAATTTTGAAAGAAGCAAGGCAATTCCTTCACATGGAAATATTTCAAATAAAGCTGCTAAAAGCAAAGCTAAAGAGTCCCATGCTACCCGGGAAACAAGGAGAACAATTACAGATCAAGTTGAGCTAAGACCTCAGAAGAGCAGGAAGACCAAAGTCTTGTCCCTTATGATGGATCACAGTTTATCGGATATGCATGAAAATGTTCAATCTGCCAGTGATTTATGCCCAGAGACTGCTTGTATGGATGTCCATGTCGATGAGGCCGCAGTTCAGAAACATAAAAACAAAACTCCAGCACATCCTCTTCCTCAGTCTGAAAAGTGCAAGACACAGAAAAACAGAGGAACATTTGTGATACAGGCAAGTCAATCATTAATCACCAGGAATTCATTTTTAAATGAAACCGATATATTAGAAGATCCCAGAAGATTGGAAGGTTTACAGGAAGTAATATCAGAAACCCAAACGACACCTCTCAGTATTGGTTCAGATAATATTGCACAACAGCACAAGGAGCCAGAGCATGATTTTCCTGAGATACTGACTGAAAACACCCATCATCCAGAATGTTCACAAGATGTGAATGTCAGCGTTGTACAGGAACCCTCTGAATTAATGCCATCAGTGACTGGCAAAGCCAAAAAACACAGAAAAGAGGGGGCAGATAAAATAAAAAAGAAGAAAGCTGCTGCTGCACCAAGAGAAAATCCTAAAGCATTAACAAAGAAACAAAACAGTTGTGCTGTGAGTGTGGATGAAAAGCTGTTGACTAAAAGGCAAGATGAGACTGATCTTCAGAATGGAGCAGGATACAGGTCTTTGTCTAATACTTTACAGCTACCAGTAATATCTCATTGCTCGGCCTCAAAGGAGGACCTCAGGTTTGAACACAATGCTGAAACCCTTGAAATTAGTTTCCCGTCCTCTGTTGATAAGCTAGATCAGACTGACCATATCAACGTGGACTCTCTTAGCATAAATTTGGATCAAACCAACCAAGCTCTTGAGGGCAGGTGCAGGAAAACATACGTTGTTTCATCTTGTGATGAATCACCCCTTAAGGAAAAGACTGACAGTGGGGCTTCCAGCAACATTTCTGAACATGATGTTTTTACTAATGAAATGGATAATGTTTCACTTGTGATGAACAGAAGCATGTTTGTCATGGAAAAATACAGTGTGACTTCAGATGGTTTTAGTGGACCCACAAAGGACCTTCAATTCACAGAAGAGAGGCCTCCCTGGGAGACCCTTGATGGTTACACTGAAGCACTCTTAGATGAAAGCTCTGCCCACAGCCCTCAACTAGACACCCGCTGTCAAACTATGGACATTTACCAGGACCACGACTCAGACCTGAGGCACCAAGCTCCAGGTAAACCTTATGAATAAGTCGAAAAGCTTTGTATTTTTAAGAAGAAACAATAATACATATTAGTATGCTTTTAATACATATACAATTTGACACGAGTTAATTTTTATTTTTACTTTTTTTGCATTTCATGTATGTCTTATATTTGTTTGTATCTTATATATTTTCATTCTGCAAACAGAAGAAGGCAGGGTTATGAAGAGTCTAACAAATACAGGGCATAACTCTGATTGCGGGAGATCACGAAGAAGAGCAGCACCAGTCTCATACAAAGAACCAGCCCTCAACTGGTGAGTTACACTTGAATGATATAACACAATCTAATGTAAAACAATAAAATATAATGTATTAGTGTCTTTATACAGTTTTTTTTTTAATTGATTGATTTGTTGTTGTTGTTTTTTCTACAGCAAGATAAGGCGTGGGGACAAATACTCTGATACAAAATTCTTAAACTCTCCGGTGTTCAAAGACAAAAAGAAGAAGAAACGTGTTAAGGAGTGATTTACTTATTTTTTTCATTTTATTTGGTCTTTTTTATGTAATGCAAATGTTTAAGATGGATTTTAAACTAATTGTTTTTAATCACAGCTGTTAACTTGCCTTCAGATCTCAGCTCTTTTTCATTCTTGTGTATATATAGGAAATATTGTTTAAATTTTAGATTATTTTATTGGTTAATAAAGAAAACTTGCTCTATTAAGATGCTGCGTTCTAATTTATTGTTAATTTTGCTTTTTATCCCTCTGTTGCATTCATACTGGTCATATGGAAGTCAGCTGTTTCATTATCTCATCTCTTTCCTATCAAGATATATGTAGGAAAGTCAAGTCTGTGTGTTTTGTAACCAGGCACTGGCCAACAGTGTTAAAGTGATTGAAGGACTGAATGAATAATTTAGAGGACTGTTCACCTGAGACGACTACAATTCTGAGACAGAGTAGGAGTGTCTGTTTAACCGGTGTATATTGTATGAGAGTGGACTAAAACTTCTGATATATAGTTATCTTATTGTGCTGTCAGGAAGTGTTGGTATCTGAGTTTTAGGTAAGTTTCAGTGAGCTTTCTTTTAATGTGTTTTCAAGAAAATTATTACTTTCTATTTGTTGAGGCGATCTATTTGTTTTAAGAAAATGCACTGAATTCAAATGTTACGGGCTTACAGTCAAATACTTTTTTTTGGAGCATCCCAATTTGTAATTTCTTCCAAATGTTAATCTCATCAGATGCCTTTGGTAACCTAACACTTACAAATGTTTATCTCACTTTTCCTGTTCGTAGGAAGCCAAAATATAGTTTGAAGTTTGCTTCCTGTGTTTAGTGTTGCCCCTGGCAGAGGATTAACTACTAGGTAAAGTTATACTCGTGGTGCTTTTTATATATATAATTTGTAATATTTATTTTTCCTAATGTTGCTGTTTTAATGGGATTTCTGCTATTATTCCGGACTAAATCTTGAAATAAAGACATTAAGAATCGAGTGTTTCAAGTGTCTGAAAAATGGAGGTCAAGCGAGTGAAGAGAGATGTTAAAACTTTGCTGTAAGTAACATGAAATACATTCACAAGTGATCGTAAATTGTTCTTTTGTAAGAGAACACTTGAAAAACAAAGCTTTTTAAAAACTTTTTTAGTGATGAATATATTGGACAGCGACTCAGAGAAACTGGTTTTGATCCAAAGGGAAAAAGCTCTTCTACAATGTTAGATGATTTGGTAAGTGATCGATATTAAAATTAAAGTTTAGGATAGGTTTGTCTTATTGAGAGAGTACAGATATTAGTTGCTATTGTTTTCGTTTCTTACATTATAATAAATTGATTTAAGATTAAGGCATAGGGCTTGTTCTAAATACATCTGCATATTCATATAGGCCCATTATGACTTGGCTATAAGTGTAGCTTTGTGGTGGCTCAATAAAGATAATGGGAAGAATGCAGCTGAAAATGACTACATGTGAGTACTTTATATAACTGGTAGCCTATTTATATTTGTACAATAGATTTATTTTTATCTGCAGTGTTTGCGTCACATTTGGCAATGATATGTTGTTTGTAGAGGAATTGGCAGTTTAAAACATATTAGCCAGTACCCTAATCACCTGGAAAGAGAAGCAATGATCCTTTCTTCCTTTGCTGGAATGCTTCTGGTAAGGAGAACAAACCGGTTTCAACAGCATTTATGTTTTTGTCCACAAGCCATATCATTTTTCTCTGATTTTCAGAACAGCTTACCTATAGAAGATATTCTGTCTCTGTACAATTGCAAACCAGTGTCATCTTACCCTCATAATAATACTAAGGTATGTTACAGTTTTCATCTATTATGTTTGTCACCTGAGTGAACAAATGTCACGCTGGATGAGAATGGGAATTATATACATCTGGGCTGAAAAAAAGGAATCCTTTAAATTGTTGTTTAGTCTGGCACTTTATATTATGCAGTGGTTCTCAAACAAGAGGGACCCATTTAGGAGCCCAAGTAAATTTCTGTAACATTTCTATTCAGATTTTTTTGTGATTTCAAACATTTTTCTCAACAGGGCAATATTGTTCACCCATTCTCCCTCTCTTATCATCCATTTGCTATGCTCAGTTCATTCAAAGCAGTAGACCACTCAAGAAAACACAGTATGTGCCTTCATAGCAATCAAACCCATTAATATAATACAGTATTAAAAAGTGATCATTAACAACAGAACAAAATGGTTTCTTTATCCTGTTAAAGTATTTATTTACTCTCTTCATCAGCCCGGGTACTGAAACGCTGGATCAAGGAACACCGTAAACAGGAGGTCTCTCCATTAACCTCCTACGACCTGGCGTCCACATATGTGGACATCACATTTTTAGTTGTGTGCACCATAAAACTTAATTCTGTGTAACTGGAACCTGTTGTACACAAACATGGACACTTACACTGCCATCCGGTGGGGTCAGAAGAGAAAAACACTTTACACAGAAATTCCAAGATGGCGGCGAACACATCTGAAAATTCAGTCAGCCACACCAGACCAAAACGTCCACAAGGTAAAAAATCTAATAAAATTTAATTGTTGATTCTTGTTAAGTTATGCATAATGGTGTTGTATGATTAATATGGCATGAAAATTTGACAAATTTTTGTAACAGTAAAGATTTACTATTTCGCTAAACTTGAAGTACACATATGTGGACAGTGGGACTTAACTTTGTTGAAAATGTAAAAATGTTAGCAAAAAATTTAACTGTGAAAACATAGTTTGTGAAGAATTTGTTAGAAAACATCAATTTACAATAATTTACAACAGTATAAATTGACATTGCACATGTGATAAATTACTTTACATTGATTTTTAGTCTTTGAAAATGTAAAAATGTTAGCAAAAATGTAGTCTGGGAAGAATTAGTTAGAAAACATCATTTTACAATAGTTTACAACAGTATAAATTGACATTGCATCTGTGAAATAACTTTACATTGATTTTTAGTCATTGAAAATGTAAAAATGTTAGCAAAATTGTAGTTTGGGAAGAATTTGATAGAAAATATAAATTTACAATAGTTTACAACAGTATAAATCGACATTGCATGTGTGAAATAAATTTACATTGATTTTTATTTGTTGAAAATGTAAAAATGTTAGCCAAAGTGTAGTTTGGGAAGAATTTGATAGAAAATATAAATTTACAATAGTTTGCAACAGTATAAATTGAAGTTGCATGTGTGATAAATAACTCTACATTGATTTTTTATTCGCTGAAAATGTAAAAACTTTAGCAAAAAATTTAGTTTGGGAAGAATTTGTTAGAAAACATCAATTTACAATAGTTTACAACAGTACAAATTGACGTTGCATGTATGATAAATAACTTTACATTGAATTTTATTTTATTTTTCTCCTGATATCATTTTCAGGGCGTATTGCTCTTTCAAAGGCACTGGAATTAGTTTTGGAGTCAATTGCTGGGGACAACTCAGAGGTAGAGGACTTGTCTGACATTGACGACCCCGTAGAGGATGTTGATTACCATCCTCCACAACAGGAGCCAAGCAGCAGTGAGGAGTAGAGTAGTGGGGATGAAGACCCCACTCCACAGTGCACTGAGGCCAGCCGGGGACGTAAACGTCTCCGTGGTGAAACTTATGGTTATCGTTCAGACCATAGCATTGCCATTTTGCGCACTCCCAGACGTCAGACTCAGCAGCTTGAGTCTGATGGCTAAAATGATGACCCTGAAGAGCCAACACCAGGACCAAGCTTTCCAAGACAACCCATGCAAGGATGAGGAGTGCGCTGGAGGGCTGCTCAATTGACCCCAAACCTAGCCAGTTTGAGCCTGAGGAGTAAACTGAGCTCGACAGAGAAGGCTGGACCCCACTGGACTATGTAAACCAGTATATTGATAAAGATTTAATGAAACTGATTGTATACTGCTCCAATGCTACAGTACTAGCTAGGAGTGGGTACCCACTCAACACATCAGTTGGGCTGTTATGTGATATGACAGCTTGTTTCTTACAAATGGTGTTTTTCCAGATCCATGTTGCATGTTCAGCTGAAACATTTATATATGCAACAGTAACAATAAAAATTTTTCAGGTACAGTACCCAGTATTTAAATAAAAGAGATTTGCACTTTGTTACACAATGGTGTCTTGATTGTTTTCTGTGAATACAGACCAAGTGTCCACATATGTGGACATCATTTTTTTCAAAAAGAGCTTCATGTTCAAAGATAATTTCTTGTTATTATATTTATTGGTTCCTCCTAACCCCAAATAGCTAGAAGAAATCTAAAATGCATGCCAAACCAATGTTCGGGTCTTAGGAGGTTAATAGAGAAACTGGAGTCCTCCTCCACCTCCTCTTCTAGCTCCTCATTTAGTGTGAGTGTCGGTGAGCTGTTCCTCACATTTGACCAAAATCTGTTATGACCCATACACTCAGTAATATAATGTACTGAAAAAGTACAAAATTACTGCCATCATGTGCTTAGATTGTGTACTAGAATTTGTGCACCTATATTTTGTCAAATACAGGATAGCGAGGACTCCTTAAAAGATGAAGCCGCAAACTACGAGGGCTCGCAAGAATCTCTGCAGGACTGAAAACAGCTGCTGTATAACAAGCAAATAATCAATTTCATTGTTTATTATACACATGTAACATTATTTCAGGTTTTTCTTATTTTGTCCTTATTGTTAAAATATTAGTTCTTTCCTAACTTTGTTCACAACCACACTGTAAAAAAATCAAAAGATGAGAAAACTCAAATATAATGTAATAATAAAGACAGCCGATCAATTGACTGGGTTTATTTTATAAATACCAATACTTTTTACCAACTTTCTTAGTATTAGTGCTAAGTGTTCATACATAGTGTTATTTTAGAAATATAAGGTGTGAATAATAATTAATTTGCCCATGCATTTTCATTTTACATGTGAAAGAAGATTCAATGTTTACACTTTAATTTTACAGTAATCAATAAAATTCTTGAACTATTACTTTCTAAACATTTTTGGATGTTTATGCATTCCATGTCATAAGCAATAATTCCATCACATAAAGCATCTCATTAGTGTCTGGATCAAAACAGAGGAGGGCAGCTGAGGTCAGTAATTTGCCAGCTAGGAATTTTGATTTGATGAATCAGGGCTTTTAAATCTATGGATAGGATTAAGAGGTTGGCACCACCATCAGAGTGCCAAATCCCAGTCATTGAAAGGACAAATAAAGTTTTTGATCCTCCATGTAGATGGTGGTTTATAAAGCAGTCCCCGTGCCTTAGTTTGTTCGACTGTTTCTCATGTTTAGGACTGTTTCCAGAGGCTCGCATCAAAATGAGTAAGGTAAATGAGACTTTCAAAAATTATATCTTCATTATTTTTGCATCTCGTTAGTAAAGTTAACATTAGTATTTGATTGAACAGTTGCTAATACTGAAATGCTAATTAGAATTAATGCTACTATGACTATAAACAGAATAACAGACCTGTCACAGTTGTCTGTTTCATTTGCTTTTTTGATTTCAGATTATATTTTATGAGGAGAGAAACTTCCAAGGTCGCTCCTATGAGTGCGACACAGACTGCCCAGACATGCACACTCATTTCAATCGATGCAACTCTATAAAAGTGGAGAGTGGCTGCTGGGTCCTATATGAAAGGCCCAACTACTCTGGTTTCCAGTATGTGCTAACCAGAGGTGAATATCCTGAATACCACCGCTGGATGGGCTACAATGACACCATTCGCTCATGCCGTACATTTTCCTATGTGAGTAAAATGCATGTTAATGATTCCGTAATATTTGTTGTGATTTCTATTTCAACTTCTACATTTATTATTTTATTTTATTGTATTATTCTATCTTTGCTGTTCACTGCCACTGAAATCTCTAGTTCTCAGAACCCATGCTGTGTAAATCTGTTGCATTTTGTGGTGTTGTACACATTTTCACTGCAGACATTCAAATGCCATTTAACCTTTATTTAAAAAAGTCTTTTGAAATGTTTTGCAGAAAAGTGATGGGTCCTACCGCATCCGGATCTATGATCGGCCAGATTTCCAAGGTCAGATGATGGAATTCAGTGATGACTGCGAGTCCATTCATGAGAGTTTCCAGTGCCGCAGCGTTCACTCTTGCAATGTCATGGAGGGCTACTGGACCTTCTATGAGCACCCCAGTTATCGAGGTCGTCAATATTTCATGCCTCCTGGCGAGTATCGCAAGTTCAGTGATTGGGGTGCCGTGTGTGCCACCATTGGTTCCTTCCGCAGAATCACTGATTTTTAGAGTTCACATTATGAAGATCATTGTGTCTTTCTGGCATTGACTTGTCAATAAAATATCACAAAGCCAAATGCTTGGCAGTGTATGTATTCATTCAGCAGGTGTGTTGATTACTGCTGTCCATGATCAAGCATATGTAGATTTCAGGCTGTATGGCATCTCTGGGAAAGTATATTTTATTCTTAAAGGATTAGTATTAGGATTAGATGTTTGCCAGTGTAAAGGATTTAATAATAAACTGTAGGTATTACATACCAATATCAAATTATAGCATGTCAGAGAAATTATATAAAGTATGGACCGTAGGAAGCCACCATTGGTTGTGGTAGATTGTAAAAAAAGGTTTTGAGCCCTACAAACTCAACTTTTCTAATGGCAGTTACATAGAACTTTTCCTTCCGGTAACCAATTCAGATCACTAACAAAGCCTTGATGTCTTCTGTTTGATAAGGTAGCCATCTTACACTGGACAAAGAGTTAGAATCATTGCTGCAATACACTTATAGTGAGATAGATCATGGCAATGAGACTTTCGTTAACAAAACTGTACATACAAATATTTCTTGAATAGATTTCCTGATAAACATTGGCTATACTAAAGGCATTATACAATTTCGAAAGTAACGTGGGACGAAAGTAACAAAGCGATTTTCTCAGAGCCTATTACTGCATTTGCATTCCCAGCTATGACGGTATATTCAGCATTCAATCCTTGATGGAGCTGGGAAATATCACGTGATTTCCTCATCATTTCCCGAAGTTAGGTCCGTAAAACTGTTTTCGAGTACAAAAAGTAAATTATTGAAGCGGTAATTTTTTTTCATTAGTTGTGTTGTTTTTTTTGTTTCATGTGTTACAGTAATGATCAATCTACAGGTTATTTAGTGCTTTAACACATCATGAAGTTTGCATTATCAAAGTTTTTTAGTATAAAAGTAAATCAGGTTTAAATGTCAGGAGTTTCTGGCGGGGCGAAAGTAACAGTTGTTACGTTTGTCCCGCTACAGTGACAAGAAGTATTTCTTTTGTTCCGGTACATGCTATTCTGTGAATTTCTGTCTCTTGCATCATTTATTAAAATGTTTATGTCATATTATATCAAAAGAATATGTCTGAGTGAGGGTCAGAAAGACAAACAGTGGTCTGGTTTTATCCAGATGTTTATGAGAGAGAGTTTCTGGACATAGAGGAACATCTGGGGCCTGTACCATGAAGCTGGATTATCTGGCTAGCCAGGTAAGTTTCAGTTTAGTTTGCACCAATCCTGGGTTATAGGCACCATGTAAGTGGCTTGGCTTTTAGCTGCATTCATTGCCATAGTAACTTACACTCCACGGCTAACCTGCTCCAGGGCAGGTTATGTTCTGAGTTAGAGATCTCAAACTGAAGCTGGACCAATCAGATGTGAGAAAAGTGACACATGTCTGACACAAAGTCACTCCAGTTTATCTTGCTCCAAATTAAATGTCACTAATGCTAAAAAAAAAAAAAAAAAAAGAAGTCTGGCTTTAATGATAATTACTCAGTCATTTAATGATTTATATAATTATTGTGGTTCATATTATTATTATTTATCTTTTACACACAAGCAATTTTAGTTAAACAGTTATTATAAATCGTTTATTTTAAATAAATATAAATGTATACCGATCATATGATATATATAAGCTGTAGTATCAAAAGATTGCACTATTTAAAAAAATAAAAAATCTGACCTTACATGTTCTAGTCTCTACCACTGTATATTTTCAAATGTATGAACTAAGTTAACAAGTTTCACTTGTGACTTCACTGATAGAGCAAGATTATTTATTTTATTTGTCCTGGTTAAATTTGTCATATTCTTCAGTCTCTTAACCTTTAGCAAAACCTTTAACCTTTAGTTTCGAATCTCGCTGGGTCTCTCACGAGAAGTAAATCAAACTTGCTTTTTGTTGCAAGGCTCGTGATTGGCTGTTCGCCAGTGATGTCACACATTCATGTGCACGCGCTCCACAAACTCAGGATCAAAGCCTGAGTTGACAAAGAAAGTTGATGAACAGCATCATGGTACCAACAGAGCCGGATTGGAGAGGTTTGGTTTTGTCAACTCAAAACTAATCCTGTAACTCTGAATTTGTTCAGCTACCATCATGGTACAGGCCCCTGGGCAGCTCCTACCTCGCATTTACCTTAGTTATATTTACGTTTTAGCCCTACCTTAGATTTTACACCTCCACCTATGAATTTGCAGTGTTTCCAGATGTTTTAATGCACATTTTGAATTTATGCATAAAAACAACTGGTTGGAAACATGAATAGGCCTACTGTTACATTATGTTTAGAATTTATATTATGCCAATGTAATTTAATTATTATATTGTTCATTCTGTTGAAAAAATGTTTTATAAAAATACACTGAAAAAAATAAAAATAAATAAAAAATAAAGTTTGTACAGTCGGGTTTTGAGACATTTGATGAAACTTAAATTTAAAATAAAAATATAAATATAAATATGTAATTTTATAATTTTATTTGCAAAAATAAAAGACAGAATATGTTTGCAGTTACATATTAACAAGGTCATAGTCAGGTATACTTAATACAAATAAGAGTAACAGAAAATAAATCTAGCTTATATTGTTGTGTTACTTTTAACCCACCTGTGTGTAACTTTTGTCCCAACCGATGGAGTCGAAAGTAACAATGTGCAACTTAAGTTCAAATTGAAATTATACTGAAGCCTTTCTGCATATCCACAAAATACCACCTGGTATTGCTAGACCACACTTCTGAGTTACTGACCACAGCAGAAATATATCTCTGTCTACAACATTCTTTTAAAATGATGTTTTTCTGAAAAATGGTACTTTCGCCCCTGCTCTCCCCTACATACTATGTACTTATTATAGTAATTACAATAACTATGTAATAAATAGGTACTAACCCTGAACCTACCCCTAAACCTAACCCTACACCATGTAGTTACCTTGTATTACCAGAACTTTCTTAGATAAATACACTTTAAGTACACTATAAGTACATGCACGTACACAAACTGTAAAATAAAGTGCAACCAAATTTTCTTATTTAAACATATAAACAGACTTGTGATATGTAATGTTAAAATAAATGCAGACAAATAACACTATTGTTATTCCCAAACCTTTTCAGCAGCTTTCAACAGAGCAGCATTTGCTGGAAAAACTAATGTTACAGAGGCAATCAAAGTTATTGTTTGGGGTAAAACTGTCAGTGTATGCAATATTCCTGTACAGTTTCTGCTGACATGAGAACACTGTGATTTAAAAGACAACACAAACAGCAGTACCATTATTTTCTTGGATATATATTTATAGTTCCAGCTGCATTTGACACCTACATAGGAAAAAGTTCAAAGCCTACACAAACATGGGAAAAGTCTGTACAAATTAGAATAACACATTAGCCATGTATGAATTATTATTGTGCTGCTCTCATTATGTACAATGTTTCCTCTAGATTATCTTTTACGAGGATAGGAACTTCGGCGGCCGTTATCATGAGTGCATGAGTGACTGTGCTGACCTGCATTCCTACTTCAATCGCTGTCACTCCATCAGAGTGGAAAGCGGTTGCTTCATGGTCTATGACCGAACCAATTTCATGGGACGCCAGTACTTTCTGAGAAGGGGCGAGTACCCTGATTACATGCGTACCATGGGGATGAATGATTGCGTCAGATCCTGTCGTATGATCCCAGAGGTAAAGACCGAAGCTAATTGTTATCTGAAGTATAAATGTTCTTGTTTTAACACATTTAAATGAAGCACTCAGCCTGTTTTTTTTTTTTTTTTTTTTGTACCCGTTAGCATCGTGGGCCCTTCAGAATGAAGCTCTATGAGCGCCAGGACATGGGTGGAAGGATGATGGAGCTTGAGGACGATTGCCCCAACCTCATGGACCGCTTCAACATGTCCGACTTCCATTCCTGCCATGTGATGGATGGTCACTGGCTTGTTTATGAGCAGCCCAACTACACAGGCAGGCATTTCTACCTGAGGCCCGGCGAGTACAGGAAATACAGTGATTGGGGCGGCATGAGTTCCAGGATGGGCTCCATCAGACGAATCATGGATCTCTAAAGAAAGGAGTCCTTGTGAAATGTCTGCTGTATGCCATTTTTCACACACTAAATAAAATGGTGTCTGTGCTTAAGTGTCTTGAGTTTTGTTCTTGCACCCTCTACCTGGAGGAGTCACTGCCTGATGACGACTCTTGTTATAGGCTGCCAGACTGCCTGACACTGTTCGGAGAACTGAATAAAACTATAGAGACGCTTTCCTCTATGAGACAGGTTTTGAGTGTTCTGTCTATCTGCTCCAGCCTTATATTAATGCTCACTCATGGTAAATAACTAATGATAAACAGATGAAGTGTACAAAACTTGCTTCATAATGATATGGCTTGTGTTTAATACAATGTTTATATAGATATATAGACTGTTATAGTCATGTAAATATGGGGTGCGACTTATACAAAGTTTGGTTCAAGTAAAACCTGATGCAATTGAATTCTAAATTGCTATGGATTAAAGAGTAATCAAACATATTTTTTAGAGTGTAAAGTATGTACTGAATATATATATATATATATATATATATATATATATATATATATATATATATATATATATATATATATATATATAATGTAATATAATGTATAGAAAATAAATAATACCATAATAATTACATTAAATAATCAATAACCTGAATTAATTAATAAATACATTAATAAATACATGTACTGTACACTTAACATTAATAATTTCTATAAATTAATTTTAATTAATCATTTCATTCTAATATGTTTTAATAATTTCCATACATGTTAATACCACATAATTATAACAAAACTTTTTAAAACCAAATGGCAAAAAAGCATTTTTGTGTGTGTAATTATAATATGAATGACATATACAGTGTCGGCACTTAGTGTGAATATATACAGTACCATAGAGCGTCACACACACATGGCACAACTGCTGTCGAAAATGGGGAAGGTAAATCACTACTGTAAGGAAAGTGAGAAAGTCATACAAAAATATTGTTTACCTGATATTTACACTGGTTTTCCTGTATGCATATGGACTGTTTTCTCTCTCTTATTATTTATCAGATCATATTCTATGAAAACAAGAATTTTGAGGGTCATCAGTATGAATGCAGTGGGGATTGTGCAGATATGCTCTGCTATCTTGGCTGCTGTAACTCCATCATAGTGGAGAGTGGATGCTTTATGATCTATGAACAACCACATTACAAAGGCCAGCCATTCTTGGTCCGTAAAGGGGAGTACCCAAACTTTGAAAGTTGGTTAGGCAAAAATGACTGTGTCTGCTCCTGCCGTGAAATTCCCATGGTGATTATACTATATGCTTGAGTGAGTTGCATTGGAAGTAATGATAACGTTCACTTTTTATCACTGTAATCATTCTTTAAATATCAGTTGTGAAATGAGTGAAAAATGAGATACCATTAAGATATTAGTGGATTTAGACATGTTTTGTTCTTCTCTCTACAAGACACAGGGATCTTCTCATGAGGTGAAACTGTTTGAGAGAATGGAGTATGGAGGTCAAATGATGGCTCTAGTGGAGGACTGTCCAAATGTCATGAACATGTTCCAGACAAACCACATATTCTCCTGCAAGGTGATTGGTGGAAACTGGCTCTTCTTTGAACAGTCCAACTACAAAGGCAGGATGTACCTCATAAGGCCTGGAGAATACACAAGATTCACTGAATGGGGAGGCTCGAATGCCTGTGTGGGTTCCATCAAACGAATCAACGAAAACTAGAACTAACATTCATGCAGGCTGCTTAGCAGGTTTTATGTTTATTTTTTTAAATAATATACACTGTTGTAAACACATACTCACACAAGACATAAAATTATTTGCTTTTATTACTTAACATAGGTTATATTGAATAACAACTTACAGTATTCAGCCTTTCAAAGGCATGCTTTAGTATGCGTCAAATCTCAGAAATAAATGTTTATACATTTTAAATCTATAAAATTTCTTATTTGTGACTGATAGAATGTTTTACGTAATATTTGACTATATTATTCACAATGTAACTGTGTTTCTACTTAGAGCAGACTAATTAAATACTACTGCTTATAAATGAGCACAATGCTTTCTTTTTTATTTCATGTTAGTTTATTGGTATTCAATTTGGTCATTATATGTGATGAATCATATGATAATATTGCAGCTTTATCCAGACTTCAATGAACCATCTATTACTCAACTGATTCAGTATAAGACCTGTTGCTTTTGCATTGATTCATTGTGCTGATTGCAGTCAGACTGAAGCTTCTGCAAGCAGGACGGGATGGGGCATTTTGATGAATATGGAAAAACTGCACCAGGGCCAAGCCAAACATAATCAGATTGTTTCATACCCCCCCGATTCTACCCCCTATTACTTTCTCCCCGGGCTAGATTTATTTGAATGACAATACTTTATGCTGTGCAATCAGAGAGCAGCTTCTAGGTTTTATAAAAGACAGTGATAAACTGAATGTCAGTGTCGAGCAGTAGCCCTGCTAGATACCAACATGACTATCGGAAAGGTAAGATGGCAACTCTCACTCTCATAGACTAATAGACTTATGATGGATTTCAACTATAATATGAAGCCATGTTACAGCAGCAAGATCACATTATTTCATTTATTGTATAATAGATTTATCATACCATTTATCTTTAACAGATCATCTTCTATGAGGACAGGAACTTTCAGGGTCGACACCATGAGTGCAGCAGTGACTGTGCAGACCTGCACCCCTATTTTACCCAATGCAACTCCATCAGGGTAGAGAGTGGGTGCTTCATGGTGTATGATCACCCAAATTATATGGGACAGCAGTACTTCCTGCGTAAGGGCGAGTATTCTGACTGTCAGCATATGATTGGCTTCAGTAACTGTATCAGATCATGCCGGATGATCCCCATGGTAAGTGATTTTTGGGAATTAGCAAATAAACATTGTTTAAAAAACAGCCATGCACTAGTTCATCAGATCAAAGTAATAACATATATTAGTAATATAATATATTTTGAAATAATAAATGTGTTGCAATGTTTCTTGCAGTATACTGGTAACTACAGAATGAGGCTATATGACCGGGCTGATATGGGAGGTCAGATGATAGAACTCACGGAAGACTGCCCTAACATCATGGACCGCTTCCATACATCTGACATCCACTCCTGTCATGTGATGGATGGTCACTGGCTTCTGTATGAGCAGCCCAACTACAGGGGACGAATGTACTACCTTGGACCAGGTGAATACAGGAAGTACAGCGACTGGGGAGGAACGGCCCCAAGAATCGGGTCCCTCAGGAGAATAGCCTCTTTCAACTAGACAACATAAATTGTGCAGTAACATATGCACTAAATAAAATCTCTTGACTGAAACTTTTGCTTGTCTGGTTATTATTTCTGTTCTAGTGTTTTCATGTGAAATTAATAACAGAAAAATTCAAGTGGTTGATCTATAATTATTTATTCCACATTTAATTTAATTTTCCAGACTGGAAAACATTCATTGGTTAAGCAAAACCGAGAACGAACTGTCTCTCACACAGTTTATGCTTTTGGCTGAACAATGCAGGGCTCAATCTGGATTAACTGCCCTCATTGTAGTTAAATCTATCATTACCATGACTGTCAAAAAACAAAAGCAGCCCCACTATTTAAAGGCACATTGACCTCAGAGAAATTAGAGGATGTTTTTAATCCACATGCATGTTTTCGTGGTACAAAGTGATGATCAAATACCAAATTATTTTTTTTTTAAAGTGAAAATACAAGCTATAAGTTATAGCTCCTAAACACATATTCAGTGATGGATACGCAACTTCATAATTTGAAGACGACTGAATAAGAAGATGAAATCGATCTTAATTAGGTCATTGGGATTTAAAGTGAAAGTAAGTAATAATGTTGTGGTATTAATTGGATGGATACAGGTACATTTCTGATCTCTTGTCATGGCTGTTGTTTCTTTGCTAATGGAACTTGATAGATGACTCTGTCAGATTGTGTTCTGTCAGATAGTGTTCTACTTTATCGCATGTATGGCTTTGCGATTAAGTGGTAATTTTTCTTCCTAAAATACTAAAAAAATTTAACATAAAAAAAATAAAAAAAATACTATTTGCACACACATATAAACAGTCATATAATGCTTCATGATATCACAAAAACATTAAATTAAATACAGCTTGGTTTGGTTTATCTGCAGTAAAAGGACTTCTTATAAGAGGTGGTTGTATTGATCTTCATTATTTTCTGTTTTAAACGTTTTACTGTAGTATTTTTGCCACTTTAAATATTAAGGCTATTTATGTCTACATGCACTAGACATTTACTAAAAGCATATAAATAATACGTATGTCCATGTTAAAGAAACATGTTAGTCAAACTTGCTGTACAGTGAAACTGATAACCTCTGCTTTGCGGTCATATAGATAAACAATTTTCTTTTACATGCCACAAAATATCAAAAACTGTATGTGGGTCTTTTAGTGGGCATTTAGCTTGTTGCTAATATTGCGTTAGCCTAACTAAGAGCTGAAACAAACTAGAAGTTTTACAAACAAATATCTATAGATGTTCTAGAGCATGAAGCACCTAAAAGATTGACAATTGAATATCAGAGACAATGTTCACGTAACATCTCCAAAACATAGCTGACTTAAATCTGAATTGATGAATAGGATTTTTCTCTTTAAATTCTCTTTTTTCATATATAAGAATTTCTTGGAAAATTCAGCATGTCAATGCAGTTGACAATGCTGTTGAGTATGGAATCTCAGTAACTGCTCCCTCTGTTGAACAACTTCTTTAATGCAAAAGGGATGTTCCATATTGTTCTGTGTGCATTGTGGTGTGAATGTGTGGGTGTCATACCAGTCCTTTCCCTGGACCATGCAAGAGAAAACACCAAACATGTAATTATATATCCTTTTTCAAGTAAAATCCATATTTTTGAACCAATATTGTGCTCGAACAAAAAGGTCAACATGTGCCAGTACTCTGACATATTCCTGTATTCATTTGAATAACAATACTTTGTTTGTCAAGAGGCAGTATAAAAAGCTTGGGAAGCATATGGAATCTCTCCAACGGAGACCATGGGCAAGGTAGGATTTTTGGCACCACTTTCATGACATTTACATTGAATTGCACCTCCCCTGTTTATGCTAAGCTTTGACGCTGACGGATTATTCTCCTAATCTCTGCACTAAAACAAAACATTGTTTTTGTTGGCTTTTAGATTGTTTTTTACGAGGACAAAAATTTTCAAGGTCGTAGTTATGAGTGCAGTAACGACTGCACAGACCTGCACACTTACTTTAGTCGCTGCAACTCCATCAGAGTAGAGAGTGGCTGTTTCATGATCTATGAACGTCCAAATTACATGGGCCACCAGTATTATATGAAGCGAGGTGAATATTCTGACTACCAGAGATGGATGGGTTTCAGTAGCTGTATTCGATCCTGTCGTCTGATTCCAATGGTGAGCTTCACTGAATGTGTTGCTTTTGTGGAGACACTTATATTACAGTTTCTTTGACAACAGTGTTCTGAATCATTCATTTGCGTCTTGACGTCAACAGTACAGGGGACCATACAGACTGAGGATCTATGAGAAAGCGGACTACGGAGGTCACATGATGGAATTCACAGACGACTGCCCCTGTGTGTCTGATCGTTTTCACCATCGACATGTGTACTCCTGTAACGTGATGAATGGCTACTGGATCTTCTATGAATATCCCAACTACAGAGGGAGGCAGTACTTCCTGAAATCTGGGGAATACAGGAGATACCGAGACTGGTGTGCTACCTGTGCCATTGTGGGCTCCTTCAGACGAGTCACTGATTATTAGCCATTCTGCTTGCACTTATTTATATGAACTGTTCATTCCCTGTTTATAAACACATCTGTTTATAAACATTTAGATTTTTCACTTCTTGTGCCTGGACATAAAAAACAAACAAACAGATAAAAATAAAATGATATTTGTAATAAAAGAGTACTCTGATTTTACTGAATTCTCATCATAAACCAGTCTCTTATAACAAAATGAACTGGCTTTTTTCACCTTCTCACTACATTAATACATTATTATTTTTATTTTTATTTTTACACATTAACAAATCTTAACAAAAAGATTTTTCACTAGGTGTAATAAATAATATAAATAATAAATAAATAAAATAAAAATAAAACCACAATATTGATTATTATTATTATTATTATTATTATTATTATTATTATTATTGTGTTATATATTGATAATGGATAATACCATTTCAAACATCTCAAACATTAATTGCTAAATTATTCATTATTTTAAATGGTCAAAATAATACAATTTTGCATGCTTAATTGAAAGCTTATGTACCAAGAAAACTTAATTACTCCCTCTAGTAGCAATCCTGCTTGTAATGTGCATGTAGGTAGGTATGGAGGAAACAGAAAATATAATTTTTCCAGTGCAACATTTAATTATTCCAATGAATAAAATGTTTAGCACATTGAAAAAATAGCACATGCATAATTACAAGAAACTGCAAATGCACTTACACATTTCTGAACATTATTTTATGATTTAGTTACACACGTTATGTCTGTACTTGGAGTCACATGCCCCAAAAGTTATACATTCGAATGAGACATGTTACAGTATACTTTGCATGAAGATGTCACTTGTGATATTGAAAGAACATTCGATCTGGAGTTGACTAGTCTTGCCAATATTGTAAAAGACAATGCACAAACAGCTGCTAGAGATGTACAGTATGGATAAAAACTATTGTTTCAGTTTACTGGATCATTTCAGCAGAAGTCATACTGCTTGATCATCAGCTTTTGGCATTTGAATAACAACAAAATGCGGGCCCCTGGTTTTTGTATAAAAACCACCAGCAAAGGCCATCAAAGTACAGTACAGCTGGTACAGTGAGCTGAAGCACTGAGATAAACAACACACTACCATCATGGGCAAGGTAATTTATTTGAAATAAGTATAAGCTTAATATTTAATAGAAAGCTTTAGGTTCATATTGCATCCAGTTTATATTTAAAGACTCAAGATGAACATTATGCAATTCAGATCTAAAAGGAAATAATTATTTATTTTTTTTAAACCTGAATTTTCAACCCCATCAACAGATCATCTTCTACGAGGACAGGAACTTCCAGGGGCGCAGCTATGACTGCATGAGTGACTGCACTGATATCTCCTCTTACTTGAGCCGTGTTGGTTCAGTCAGGGTGGAGAGCGGTTGTTTCATGCTCTATGAGCGCAACAGCTACATGGGGAACCAGTTCTTCATGAGGAAGGGCGAGTACCATGACATGCAGCGCATGATGAGCATGGGCATGATGTTCGACACAATCAGATCCTGCCGCATGATTCCTCCGGTATGACTCTCACTTTGTTTACAGTGTTGTGTATACACTTTTTTCATATTATACTGTACTATGCAACACTATAGAAACTACTAAATAATGATGATATTCTAATGAATCTTCCTTTGTTTTACAGTACAGGGGTTCGTACAGAATGAGGATCTACGAGAGGGACAACTTCGGAGGACAGATGTATGAGCTGATGGATGACTGTGACAGCATCATGGACCGTTACCGTATGTCTGACTGTCAGTCCTGTCATGTGATGGATGGCCACTGGCTCTTCTATGAGCAGCCCCACTACAGAGGCAGGATGGCCTACTTCAGACCCGGAGAGTACAGGAGCTTCAGAGATATGGGATACAGCAACATGAGATTCATGAGCATGAGGCGTATCACTGATATGTGTTAAACTGCTAGAATATAGAAGGAAATAAAGCATTATTTTCAGAACTAGCTGTGGTGACTTTTTATTGGTTATAAATTTTTTTTTATTATATCTTTTTTTGTTGTTGTTAGATTAAATCCATTTGTTATTTTAATTTTTTTTACATATAGCCTAAATAAGTCACTTAGATTTGTTAAACTAAAAACAGTTTTGCAGGAGTGTTTTCTACCCTCTCTCTGAGCATTAAAAATTGAACAATTGAAGCAAAAGTGCCAAGGGTATACACAGAAAAAATATAAAAGACATATACTATTTTAACATTAATAAACTATACATGAACTCTGGGCACATTACACATTAAGTTTATAAAATACTTTAATTTTCGCATTTCGTCAGCTGTTTCAAAGCAAACATTTTTGGATTTTTTTCTTCTTCTGTTTTTGGTATAACTTACAAACAGGAAATGCTCTCATTGTGTCATAGCTACATTTTAAAAAAGTGACTTGATAATGATTGGAACTGGGACTGGAATGCAGCGCACAGGGCCCTAGCTGGGGTTTGCGGGGCATTGGTACAAGTTGCACCCTTGGCTCTGTTTGAAATCTTGTAAATAGCACAAACAAATAAATATTTTTTTTTTTTTTTAGGCATTCAGGTACAGAAACCTAATAATCCAATTTAAACTATTATTGTGTAATTCAGTGAAGAGCAGTAAGTGATTTTCTCGCTCTTATTTTCTTGGATTAACATTAAAGACAATTTTGCATTAAGAGGCAACATAACGATGCATTTCCGATTTCTTTCTCAACCGTTCACTTAACCCCTTAACTGTCACTCACATTTTCGAACATAGACTTGAAAGTGCACTATCAAAACGTACATTTTTGTAATTTATGAACAAATTTTTTTATGAGAAGTTAAGACATAACTGACTGTTTTTTGAAGATAATCGCCAAGAGGTATTTCAACATCATTTTTATGTAATTGTCCATTGAAGCACACGATAAGGCAAAGCTCCATTTGGTGTGAGACGTGGCTCTCTGTGTACATGATTGTACATGTTGTGCGCACAGAAATTAATTAAGCTCTTTTGTGTCTTTTTGCGGTTTTACCTTTAAATTTGTTAGGTGTTTTTATTGTTCAACGAAATGACACGTGAAACAGAACTCAATTTTGTATCAGTGTCTTGTGCATCAATGCTTTAAAATTTAAAAAACAAATTATTAGCTTTCATGACAAATTATTAGTTTTTGTGATAACGTGCAGCAGTGGCCCGTTAACTGTCCCGAGCATCTGTCATGCTGGCCTCAGGCAGTCAGTTGAAATTTGAAATCAATAGGGGCACCTCCCACAGCCGTGAGCCCATATAATAGGGCTTGGGCGCCACGTTGCATTCTGGGACATGGGGGCCATGTTGATGGTTTCGCTAATCTCAACATACAGCAAGTTGAACGAGAAGAAGTAGAGTTGGGAGAAAGCAAAAAGATGTTAAAATCGCGAAAAGGTTGTGGGATTTACAGGGATACACTAAATAGGGATGTCAGGGACCGGTATGTGGACAAAATCGACACTATTGATGTTTTGGATCCATATGAAATTTCCAACAAAGAGTGGAGCACCGACAACGACTTGCTGCTGTACTTTTGCAGATATCTTTGGCTACCTTGTTTGTTTTGTGAGCGTCTACACTTCAGATCAGTTCTGAAGCAACAAGTCATTAGAGTCTCATGTGTGGTTCACAAACGGATGGGTTCAGGAGCTGCAGATCATTAAAAAAAAAAAAAAAAAATACAGTAATCCGGACAAAGGTGAGCTGTGGTCCACCTAGCTGCTAGTTTAGTAACCGTTAGTGCTAACAACCATTCACACTTGTACTTTTAACTATGTATTTCAAAAGTGTAGTAGCTGTCAACCCTCCCATTTTTTTTTCCGGGGTTCTCACGTATTTTAGCTCTTTTCCCGCTGTCTTCCCGTTTTAGTATTTTCCTGTAAAATATCCCGTTAGCCCTTCCATCGGACCTGTCAGTCCCTGTACTGTTTTCCTGTTGCTACCCCTTGCCCTTCCAGCGAAACAGCAAATTGCTTACTTGAAAGCACCCTTAGCGTGGTGTTGGGCTGTTTAAGCTGTTTAAGTTAGCGTGGTTGTTGTGAGAACACGATTTCACGCCTATCTGTAAGCAAAGTCATGTCAGACCTAGCTTCACAACTCGCTTAACGTTAGTTAATGCAACAGTCTTGTAGTACAAATTGTTGATGTCAGCAGAGGGATAGCATCAGATTTGTTCAATATTCAATGTTGACTTAAGCTATGTAAAGTAAATATCCATATGTTGTGGTCTCGGTTGTTGCGCCTCCAAGCAGGAAAGCGGTGGAAAGTTAATCCATTCTCATTTTTTCCCCATGGGGATTATGTGTTGCGCTTTTACCGTATTTTCCGCACTATAAGGCGCACCGGATTATAAGGCTTACCATCAATGAATGTCCTATTTTAGAACTGTTTTCATATATAGGCCGCACCGGATTATAAGGCGCTTAGAATAGAAGATACTGCAGTCAAAGGTTTGATTGGGTTGCGTTATGCATCCACTAGATGGAGCTGTGCTAAAGGGAATGTCAGCATTTTGACAGAGCGCCTTGATCCATGTATAAGGCACTGCAGTCGTTTTTTGAGAAAATTAAAGGCTTTTAAGTGCACCTCATAGTGCGGAAAATACGGTACACCCCACAATACAGCAACGGTTTACCATGTTTGACATAGATTTTTTAATTAATCAAATTAAGACACACGGCTGAAAGGGAGTACATCTAAACACTGCGCAGTAGTCCGAGTAGCAGTAAAGGAGGCCATCAACATGGCAGCCATGCCAAGTAATGACGTCATGATGCCCAAGCCCTATTGTCACCACTTTCACCCTATTAGTGACAGCCCTGGCCATGCACACACATAAGAGGTTGCTTTTTTATATTTAGTGAACTTGAGAGAGAAGCAGGGACAGAGTTGTTAAAAATTAATAGAAGCTAAAGCAAAAGTAGTGATTCATCTATTAGATTATCTATTAGAATAGCCCAGGTGATATGTGAAAATAATGTTTACTTTTTCATACAAGCATGAAACTTGGTACACTTGTGTAGTTTTCAGAAATGGAGCAATCACAAAAACCCTTTGTGGTTAACATGGTGACCATTTGGATTTCGACCATAACCAAATTATGTATTTTGTGTCATACTGTAGCTCCTGAACCAAACATGATAACACAGAAAAGGTGATGTCTTCCCATGTGTTTTGATGGTCAATGATTACAATGATACCATATACAGCAAGATAAACTGTTTAAGTGAAGAGTTAATGGTGAAATCAACAGTGTGAGAAGGAAATCACAGTATCTGAACTTTCCAGTATCACAGCATTTACAAAAGTCCTCTTTATGGCTATTCATTTTTTCTTTCGTTTCGTTTTATAATTAACTAATATTTTATTCAGTATTATATTCATATATTGTTTTCAAGAATACTATCATTTACTTCATATATATACAGTATTGTTCAAAATAATAGCAGTACAATGTGACTAACCAGAATAATCAAGGTTTTTCGTATATTTTTTTATTGCTACGTGGCAAACAAGTTACCAGTAGGTTCAGTAGATTCTCAGAAAAAAAATGAGACCCAGCATTCATGATATGCACGCTCTTAAGGCTGTGCAATTGGGCAATTAGTTGAATTAGTTGAAAGGGGTGTGTTCAAAAAAATAGCAGTGTGGCATTCAATCACTGAGGTCATCAATTTTGTGAAGAAACAGGTGTGAATCAGGTGGCCCCTATTTAAGGATGAAGCCAACACTTGTTGAACATGCATTTGAAAGCTGAGGAAAATGGGTCGTTCAAGACATTGTTCAGAAGAACAGCGTACTTTGATTAAAAAGTTGATTAGAGAGGGGAAAACCTATAAAGAGGTGCAAAAAATGATAGGCTGTTCAGCTAAAATGATCTCCAATGCCTTAAAATGGAGAGCAAAACCAGAGAGACGTGGAAGAAAACGGAAGACAACCATCAAAATGGATAGAAGAATAACCAGAATGGCAAAGGCTCAGCCAATGATCACCTCCAGGATGATCAAAGACAGTCTGGAGTTACCTGTAAGTACTGTGACAGTTAGAAGACGTCTGTGTGAAGCTAATCTATTTTCAAGAATCCCCCGCAAAGTCCCTCTGTTAAAAAAAAGGCATGTGCAGAAGAGGTTACAATTTGCCAAAGAACACATCAACTGGCCTAAAGAGAAATGGAGGAACATTTTGTGGACTGATGAGAGTAAAATTGTTCTTTTTGGGTCCAAGGGCCACAGGCAGTTTGTGAGACGACCCCCAAACTCTGAATTCAAGCCACAGTACACAGTGAAGACAGTGAAGCATGGAGGTGCAAGCATCATGATATGGGCATGTTTCTCCTACTATGGTGTTGGGCCTATTTATCGCATACCAGGGATCATGGATCAGTTTGCATATGTTAAAATACTTGAAGAGGTCATGTTGCCCTATGCTGAAGAGGACATGCCCTTGAAATGGTTGTTTCAACAAGACAATGACCCAAAACACACTAGTAAATGGGCAAAGTCTTGGTTCCAAACCAACAAACATAATGTTATGGAGTGGCCAGCCCAATCTCCAGACCTTAATCCAATTGAGAACTTGTGGGGTGATATCAAAAATGCTGTTTCTGAAGCAAAACCAAGAAATGTGAATGAATTGTGGAATGTTGTTAAAGAATCATGGAGTGGAATAACAGCTGAGAGGTGCCACAAGTTGGTTGACTCCATGCCACACAGATGTCAAGCAGTTTTAAAAAACTGTGGTCATACAACTAAATATTAGTTTAGTGATTCACAGGATTGCTAAATCCCAGAAAAAAAAATGTTTGTACAAAATAGTTTTGAGTTTGTACAGTCAAAGGTAGACACTGCTATTTTTTTGAACACACCCCTTTCAACTAATTCAACTAATTGCCCAATTGCACAGCCTTAAGAGCGTGCATATCATGAATGCTGGGTCTTGTTTGTTTTCTGACAATCTACTGAACCTACTGGTAACTTGTTTGCCACGTAGCAATAAAAAATATACGAAAAACCTTGATTATTCTGGTTAGTCACATTGTACTGCTATTATTTTGAACAATACTGTATATATATTATTAGAATATCATCAAAAAGTTGATTTATTTCACTAATTCCAAGGACACCGACAGGGCACTTGAGTATTGCTTTTCTCCTCTTTCTTTACTTTTTGTATAGCTTGTCCTCAAATACTTATTTCTTACACTTGTAGTCACTATGTGCTTTCAGATCTCTACTATCACTACTAACACTCGGAGAGCATGCTATGTACGTCACAGGAAGGCCTGTCCGACAAACCTACGGCTTGTCCCTCTGACCTCTACTACAACGCTCTCTATTCCAGTTGGTCTCTGGAACTGCCAGTCTGCTGTTAACAAACCAGACTTCATTTCTTCTTTCGCTACTCATTCTGGTCTCAACCTCATGGCACTGACTGAGACTTGGATCAAACCTGAAGACACTGCCACTCCCGCAGCCCTCTCCACTAATTTCACTTGTTCCCACACTCCTCGTACCACTGGGAGGGGTGGAGGTACTGGTCTCCTTATATCAAAGAATGGAAAATTGATCTTCAGAGATCATCTACAGGTAATGGTTCATTTGAATTACATGCCATTACTGTAACCCACCCTGTTAAAGTCCACTTTGTGGTTGTTTATCGTCCCCCAGGTCAATTGGGAAACTTCTTGGAGGAGTTGGATGTGCTGCTATTAAACTTTCCTGAAGATGGTACTCCTCTGGTACTGCTTGGTGGCTTCAACATCCACCTAGACATAACCCAGGCTGCTGACTTCAAAACTCTGCTCACCTCATTTGATTTCAAGCGAGTGTCTACTACAGCGACTCACAAATCAGGCAACCAACTGGACCTCATCTACACACACTGTTGTTCTGTAGACATTAGACAACTCTTCAGTTGCTCCACTGCAAACCTCAGACCACTTCCTCATTACTGCTAACCTAGCACTTACTCCCTCAGCATTTAAGCAGGCTCAGGTAAGCCCACTGCTTAAAGGTCCCCGTTGAAATGCTGTTATTTTCATCTCGGAGTCCAATCATCTTTGTTTGGCCTTCCCAGGGATGCTGTACTTGGAGATTAATTGTTACAATTTATGTTTAACTCGGTTCCTGAAAATTATAATCCACATGTAAAACTATGTGCAGCACATTTTGCTGAGGACAGCTTGCTGAGGACAACTTCCTCAATCTCAATCAGTTTAATGCCGGATTCGCACAAAGATTATTCTTGAAAGATGGAGCAGTTCCCTCTTTGTCTGGAGAAGGCGTTGTTTATGGACCACAACCGGTAAGTGTATTTTATTATTTAAGTTGGTGCATTTAACAGTTTCTGTAACTTATTACACAAAGGGTAACGCTGTTTAGCTTTGTTAACTAGATGTTAGGGCTGTGCAAAAAAAACGAATGTGATTTTCATGCGCATCTCATCAGTAAAAACGCTCCTGTGATTATAAGTACATACAAGCACAGCACGTGCGTTCTAGCCAATCACGTTTCCAGGAAGGCAGTGCGCGCTCAGCTGCTGTCGAATCACAACACAGGAACCGCTGGCCCAATCAGAACTCGTTACGTATTTCTGAAGGAGGGACTTTATAGCACAAGGAAGTCATCAGCCCGTTTTTATGACAGTGAAAACAGCGGTATACAGATAGGTGAATTGTGTGAAAAATACTGTGTTTTTTTACACGCGAAACATGAACACATGTTATATTGTACACTGTAAACACAATCAAAGCTTTAAAAAAGCGCCAATAACGGGACCTTTAAGAAACCATCTCTAAATCCAGCACTTCTTGAGAACTACAGAGCGGTATCCCGTCTTCCATTCATTGCAAATACACTTGAGCGGGCTGTGTTCAACCAGCTTTCTATGTTCCTTGTCCAGAACAACCTCCTGGACAGCAACCAATCTGGCTTCAAAAGTGGCCACTCAACTGAGACTGCTCTGCTCTCCAGATCACCAGATTCTTCTGTCCACTAGGAGGGGTGATGTTTCTAAGTCACAACAACTTGCTACTGGGGTTCCTCAAGGCTCAGTACTTGGACCACTTCTCTTCTCCACCTTCAATACGTCACTAGGAATCAACTAGAAATCAGTTAAGTTAAGTTGTATTTACAACAGTGTTCCAGAACAGTTCAACCCAAATATTCAGATCTGTGCAGCACATTTTATCTCCTAATCCTGGGAGAGTAGACTACAATGCCTGCTGTTCTGACTCACAGTCTGTAAGTACATTCACATTGCATAAAAAGACAGCATAAATCATTATAATCCGTAATAATGTCCCCACTTGATACAACAAATTGCTAATTTGTAATGAGTTTTATTGTTATTCGTCTTGTACCGCCAGTGTTCTGACCAGGACACGCATCACAGTATACTAAGGGGCATAACATTTCCTCACACTCTTGAGGCATTCAGCCAATTACAGCACACTGGACAGCTAGCCAATCAAAGTACACCTTGCTTTTCAGGCCAATGAATGTGTTTTTTTTTTTTTATCTACACGTTTCAGAAGGCGGGGCATAGAGGAGAAAAATTATGTACAGTATGTGGAAAATAATGTGTTTTTTAACCTTAAACTGCATAAACACATTTCATTACTCCAAATACACAAAACAATATTATTTTTAGCAACATCATATGACCCCTTTAAAGGAAAATTGAGAAAACAAAAAAATTGTCTGTTACACATTTCTGATAATTTATAAATTTGGTAGCACATTGTTTTGTCTGAAGTTGGAGTGCATCAGCAAAAGAAAAAACTATCCATCACATTTTATCTAAGTCATGTGAGTATGGACATTATGTCGTTTGAGATATTGAAAGAACATTCGTTCTAGATTTGACTATAGTTTTGCCAATACTGTAAAAGACAATGCATGAAAAGCTGCTAGAGATGTATGGATAAAAACTATTGTTTTAGTTTACTGGACCAATTCAGCAGAAGTCATACTGCTTGATCATCAGCTTTTGGCATTTGAATAACAAAAAAAGTGTGTCACTGGTTTTGTATAAAAACCACCAGCAAAGGCCATCAAAGTACATCTGGTACAGTGAGTTGAAGCACCAAGATAAACAACACACTACCATCATGGGCAAGGTAATTTGTTTGAATTAAGTAAAAGCTTAATATTTCATCGAAAGCTTTAGGTTCATATTGCATCCAGTTTGTATTTGCTTAAAGGGTTCGTTCACCCAAAGATTTTAATTCTGTCATCCTTTACTTAACCTCAAGTTATTGCAAACATGTACAAGTTTCTTCTGTTGAACACAAGATATTATGAAGTATGTTGGTAACTGCTGACAGTAGCCATTAACTTCCATTGTGTTTTATTACACAATATGGAAGCCAATGGATACCATTTCATTATTGTTTGGAATTTTCATTTTTGGGTAAACTATCCATTTAACTCTTTTAATGGCTAATAAAAAACATGATGCAATTCAGATCTAAAAGGCAATTATTATAATATATGTTTTAGAAATTACCTACATTTTCAACCCCATCAACAGATCATCTTCTATGAGGACAGGAACTTCCAGGGGCGCAGCTATGACTGCATGAGCGACTGCACTGATATCTCCTCTTACTTGAGCCGTGTTGGTTCAGTCAGGGTGGAGAGCGGTTGTTTCATGGTCTATGAGCGCAACAGCTACATGGGGAACCAGTTCTTCATGAGGAAGGGCGAGTACCATGACATGCAGCGCATGATGAGCATGGGCATGATGTTCGACACTATCAGATCCTGCCGCATGATTCCTCCGGTATGACTCTCACTTTGTTTACAGTGTTGTGTATACACTTTTTTCATATTATACTGTACTATGCAACACTATAGAAGCTACTAAATAATGATGATATTCTAATGAATCTTCCTTTGTTTTACAGTACAGGGGTTCGTACAGAATGAGGATCTACGAGAGGGACAACTTCGGAGGACAGATGTACGAGCTGATGGATGACTGTGACAGCATCATGGACCGTTACCGTATGTCTGACTGTCAGTCCTGTCATGTGATGGATGGCCACTGGCTCTTCTATGAGCAGGCCCACTACAGAGGCAGGATGGCCTACTTCAGACCCGGAGAGTACAGGAGCTTCAGAGATATGGGATACAGCAACATGAGATTCATGAGCATGAGGCGTATCACTGATATGTGTTAAACTGCTAGAATATAGAAGGAAATAAAGCGTAATTTTCAGAACTAGCTATGGTGTCTTGTTTTATTGGCAATTTTTTTTTTCTAAAATCAATACTTTATTTTTTCCCCTAGATTTAATATCTTTTTTTAACATATAAAGAAATCAGATTTATTCAGACAAAAAAAGTGTAATTTAAAATAATTTAGTATGCAAGACCATCTCTGAGATTTAAAATTAAAAAGACAATTTTTGCTTCAGTGCATTAAGTTTAAGAGTTGATAATTGTGCCTTTAATATTTGAAACAACAGGAAGAATCGTAATAAAGATTTCTATTAGTAACAAGCACAAACTCTCAGGAGCTTTTAACACACATTAAGATTTCAATATACTATATATACACAAACCCAATTCTAAAAACGTTGGGACACTAAAAAGGAATGGAATAATTTACAAATCTCATAAACTTATATTTTATTCACAATAGAATATAGATAACATATCAAATGTTTCATGAGAGCTATACATTCCTAAAAAGTTGGGACAGGTAGCAATAAGAGGCTGGAAAAGTTAAATGTACATATAAGGAACAGCTGGAGGAACAATTTGCAACTTATTAGGTCAATTGGCAACATAATTGGGTATAAAAAGAGCCTCTCAGAGTGGCAGTGTCTCTCAGAAGTCAAGATGGGTAGAGGATCACCAATTCCCCCAATGCTGCAGCGAAAAATAGTGGAGCAGTGCATAATATCATCCAAAGATTCAGAGAATCTGGAACAATATCTGTGCTTAAGGGTCAAGGCTGGAAAACCATACTGGATGCCCGTGATCTTCGGGCCCTTAGACAGCACAGCATCACAACATGGGCTCAGGAATATTTCCAGAAAACATTGTCAGTGAACACAACCACCGTGCCATTTGCCATTGCCAGCTAAAACTCTATAGGTAAAAAAATAAGCCATATCTAAACATGATCCAGAAGCGCAGGCGTTTTCTCTGGGCCAAGGCTCATTTAAAATGAACTGTGGCAAAGTGGAAAACTGTTCTGTGTTCAGATGAATCAAAATAAATTATTAATTATTTTCGGAAAATTGGGAGGCCATGTCATCCGGACTAAAGAGAACAAGGGCAACCCAAGTTATCATCACGCACCGTTCAGAAGCCTGTATCTCTGATGGTATGGGGTTGCATGACTGCGTGTGGCATGGACAACTTCCACATCTGGAAAGGCACCATCAATGCTGAAAGGTATATCCAAGTCAGGGACATCATTAGGCCTATTTTAGCGGGCCTGAAGCCACCCCAAAATGTCCCTAAGCCCCCCTAAATGATAATAAGAACAGCAGACAATAATTCGAGAGCCTATGGAATCACCAATAATCGAAAAAAAATTCTTTCAAACATACTGATAAACTAACGTTAAATATAAAAATACTGTATTTAAAACAGCTAGTTCATATATAGTCGAACGCAACTGTCATATAGCTCGTCAGTCAATGGTGAAAATCAATAGTAGACTTAGTTTAAAGTCCAACAGTTTAACACTAATATTGTTGAATTGATGCATCAGTCATACAGGGCTCTGGACCGCGCACCTCGTGATGAGCTCGAAGCACCATCACAGAAACAAGAATGAGATACGTTCTAACATAACTGTGGCATTAAACTCAGTTAGTGAGGGCTCGTAAAATATTGCACATATATAGGCCATTCAGATTACTTGTTAAAGTGCAATGAAATTTATATAATACCTTATATCTGCAGACGATGTACGTTTGTGGATGGAGACTTCACCGGCTACATGCGCTAATCCTCATTTGTGTGTGTGTGAGAAATGCGGTGCTGAAGTGAAATAGCTGGGCAGTTTGATAGCTGAATTATAGGCCGACTCATAACCCATGGTTGGGTAAGGAAATTTTACTTTATTTGCGGGAAGGGCTGGGGCGGGCCAAATAATTTCATAAAAGCGGAACCCGTGGGTTGGAAAAAACCCGGACCCGCGCTTCACTACTATGCACCCTCCAGCCCACACACACCAATACACGCTAATGGTGAAAGGAAGATTGGTAAGTGTCGTGAAGTGATACAGAGTTAAATTGTACATTGTTTTTAATTACTTGCTTACCTTTAGCTATGTTTTCTTGAGGTAAAGGAAACAGGATATTTTGGTTTGCTATGGAAAACTGTAGTCTAGCTAGAGTGAACAAACAAAATACAAGAAATGGTTAACTTAGCAAGCTAATCACAACTCTTTATTCTTTGCCAATAATATAACCTATCTCTGTAATAGGCATATTCTAAAACAATATCAATCCCCATAGAATGTTGTTGTTCCAAAAAAAAAAAAATGTCTTAGGGTCCCTGTTAATGCTATTACTGTTGAGCAGATGAGATGAATATTCGAAGATATTTTAGCAGAGAGAAAGAGAAGCTGATATGAATGAAGAGGACAACATTCATATTCCTAAACTTGAGCAACTTGTCTCCTAAGTCCCCAGACGTTTGGAGACCGTTATAAAAAGAAGAGGGGATGCCACACAGTGGAAAACATGGCCTTGTCACGGATTTACGCTGCCTGAAGGAACACGGAGCCGAGGATAAACGAAATAAGGCTTTTATTATATCCAACACAGGAGATATCCAACATGGAGCACAGAGGTAGGCACACGTTAGTGAGTGATTTAGTCACAAGTGAGGTAGTGAGGAGACCCGACAAAACAGAACTGAAAGGACAAGGCTTATGAACAAAGGATAATTGGGGAAACACAGGTGGATGGCATGATTAAATTAACAGGGACTTGGAACACATGAGGAAAATAGACACACCTGGGAACTAATCAAACCAAACACGGAAAGACAGAAACTGGGTCACGGGCAAAAACACATTAAATGAGTCCAGGTGTGTGACAGTACTCCCCCCTCCCGGTAGGTGCGTCCTCGCACCGTAGAAACAACAGAGGGAGGCGTGGCTGGGAACTTGGGAGGAGGTTCCGGTGGAGGACGGACTCCCAGGAGGGGGCCAGCAGACAGGGACCACGGAGGAAGGAGCCAGGGAGGAGACGACGGAGGGAGGAGCCAGGGAGGAGACAGGAGCAGGAGGAGCCAGATGGTCCACCAGAGACCAGCCAGGACGGAGATCCAAGGTGGAGTCGACGGCGGGAGGAGCCATGGTGAAGGAAGAGTCGACGACACCAGGGGGCCGACAGGCGGAGACTGCACCGGTGGGTGAGGAGCCCAAGATGGAGCAGCACAGCCGCAGAGCCAGGGTGACGACGAGGATCCGGAGGGCCTAGGTGGAGCTGAAGGCTCAGGCGACCAAGGCGGAGGCGGGGTCCTGGCAGACCGCTGTGGAGCCGGAGCGACCGAGGATGGAGGAGGAACCAGAGGGAAGGAGGAGCCTGACAGAGCCAGAGGGATGGAATGACGAGGTGGAACCGGAGGAGTGGAGTCCCGAGGCGGCGGATGGTCGACGACTGACCAAGGTGGAGCCGGAGGGACGAGGGAGCCCGGTGGAGCAGGTGGGAAGACAGGCCACGGTGGAGACGAGGGAGCTAAGAGCCAAGGCGGAGCCGCTGGGTCGAAGGACCGAGGAGGAGTCCAGGGCTCGGAGGCTGGAGGCGGAGACAGGACCTTAACGCGCCAAGGCGGAGCTGGAGACTGGCAGTCCAGCGGCGAACCATCGCGCCCCGATGGCGCGGACTGAGGGTGAGCTGCGGGACTGACTGGCACCAGCAGGGATGGCGAGGAACTGGCTGGTCTAGGAGGAGGAGAGAGGAGAAGGATGGGAGGAAGGACAGGAGGATCAGGACTGGACGGAACCAGCGGAAGTGGAGCAGAGGGACCAGCAGGTTTGGGAGGAGGTGGGAGAGGGAGGCTGGGAGGGAATACAGGAGACACAGAAGATTCAGGGCTGGGCGGAACCAGCGGAGACACAGAAAATTCAGAGCTGGGCGGAACCAGCGGAGACACAGAAAATTCAGAGCTGGGCGGAACCAGCGGAGACACAGAAAATTCAGAGCTGGGCGGAACCAGCGGAGAAACAGGAAACTCAGGGCTGGGCGGAACCAGCGGAGAAACAGGAAACTCAGGGCTGGGCGGAACCAGCGGAGACACAGGAAACTCAGGGCTGGGCGGAACCAGCGGAGACACAGGAAACTCAGGGCTGGGCGGAACCAGCGGAGACACAGGAAACTCAGGGCTGGGCGGAACCAGCGGAGACACAGGAAACTCAGGGCTGGGCGGAACCAGCGGAGACACAGGAAAATCAGGGCTGGGCGGAACCAGCGGAGAAACAGAAAACTCAGGGCTGGGCGGAACCAGCGAAGACATAGGAAACTCAGGGCTGGGCGGAACCAGCGGAGAAACAGGAAACTCAGGGCTGGGCGGAACCAGCGGAGAAACAGGAAACTCAGGGCTGGGCGGAACCAGCGGAGAAACAGAAAACTCAGGGCTGGGCGGAACCAGCGGAGAAACAGAAAACTCAGGGCTGGGCGGAACCAGCGGAGAAACAGAAAACTCAGGGCTGGATGGAACCAGCGGAAATGGAGCAGAGGAAATGACTGGAGGAGGTAGGAGTGGGAGACTGAGAGGGTATACAGGGGAATCAGGGCTGGACGGAACCAGCGGGGAAACAGGAAAATTAGGGATTACCTCCATAGACCAGTCCATCAGATCCAGAACTTGCTCCATATGATCCTCAGAGACTGTAAACAGCTCACCCGCAGTCGCAGGAGTGTGGGCAGGGCTTTCCTCCACGCCCTCGATCTCCACTAGGACTCCCACGATGCACGGTGTTGCCGGCTCACACACCTGGTCAGTCGCGGTCTCGAGATCCTGTTGCCTGTCAGTGGATGGCTCGGGCTCTGCGGCTGCGGTGGGCTCTGGCTCCGTGCGGCGTGATGGTGGCTGGCTGGTCTCTGGGTCGGGAGTGGGACTGGCGAGATCCTCTATGGGGCTGACGGTGAAAGAGGAGCCATTTCTCGCCAGAGTCCACTCCACGAATGCGGCGAAATCCTCTCGAGGACCATCTTCGGACGACAACGCTCTGCATTTGGAGTTCAGGCTGGTGTTGTAGAAGGTGCAGAGCGCGTCGTCCGGGTAGCTGGTGGCATTAGCGAATAGAAGAAACTGTCTGGTATGGTCCTCGAGAGAACGTCCTTCCTGCTTCAGCAGGAGGATGAGGAATTCGGGACGATAGAGGGGATCCATAAAAACTAAGAAAAGACTGTGAAAAAACAAAAGCAAAACGGAGGGAAAGACGCAGTTTTAAACTTTTTTTTTTGTGGTCGGGTCTTCTGTCACGGTTTTACGCTGCCTGAAGGAACACGGAGCCGAGGATAAACGAAATAAGGCTTTTATTATATCCAACACAGGAGATATCCAACATGGAGCACAGAGGTAGGCACACGTTAGTGAGTGATTTAGTCACAAGTGAGGTAGTGAGGAGACCTGACAAAACAGAACTGAAAGGACAAGGCTTATGAACAAAGGATAATTGGGGAAACACAGGTGGATGGCATGATTAAATTAACAGGGACTTGGAACACATGAGGAAAATAGACACACCTGGGAACTAATCAAACCAAACACGGAAAGACAGAAACTGGGTCACGGGCAAAAACACATTAAATGAGTCCAGGTGTGTGACAGGCCTTGTCCCCAACTTTTTTGAGATGTGTTGATGACATGAAATTTAAAAATCAACTTATTTTCCCCTTAAAATTATAAATTTTCTCAGTTAAATTTTTTTAAATATGTCATCTGTGTTGTATTCTGAATAAAATAGTGAAATTTGAAACTTCCACATCACTGCATTGTTTTCTATTCACAATTTGTACAGTGTCCCAACTTTTTTGGAATCTGGTTTGTGTGTGTATATATATTTCTAAGTGAAGTGAAGTGACATACAGCCAAGCATGGTGACCTATACTCAGAATTCGTGCTCTGCTTTTAACCCATCCAAAGTGCACACACACAAGGTGGAGAGAGAACTGTACATGCACTCCCCCCGCCTACAATTCCTGCCAGTCCGAGACGTGAACTCACAACCTTTCGATTGCGAGTCCGACTCTCTAACCATTAGGCCACGACTTCCCCTACACATAGGCCTCCAGAACGGTATTCAAGGCTTAGTGTATCCCATCATGTATCATGTTCTGGAAATAAGTCACGAGACTTTTTGTCAAGATCGCGCATTGTAAACCTTTACAATTTAAGTTAAATATTATTAATAATAAGATATTACATATAGTTTGGTTGTAGTACAACAAAGTGCTACACGTTTTATTGCTGCTAAGATTAGCATATTTATAATGTTTGGAACTGCTTTTTAATCACATAATTAGAAGGACCACAAATTAAAATTATGTCATGTTATAGGGACTACTCCACAGACATTTAGAAGTTGATTTTAAAATGCAAAGTATTTAAAATAAAGCTATGTAAACACTTGCATTTTTTCAATGTGTACACATACACTGCCAAGACATATTTCAGTTCAAACAACATGTAAAAGTGAATTTTGCAATCGATGATCCCTTTAATAATTTAAAGATGAAATTGGTTATATAATGTTGGATCGAGCTGTTAACCAGTCTTGTATCAGCTCAAAGCAAGCACATACTGTGCAGTAATTAGCAAATGTTTTGTATAGAAATTAAACTAGGTCGCAGTCCTGCATATGCATTGATAAATGTTTATTGGGAATAAAAGCCTACATCAAATAGTATTTATAAGATGCTTTGCTTACAGCAGTAACCAAGTAAAGCTGTACTGCTGCTCTTCCATAATCAGCACTTTGGTTAGGGAGTGAATTTGCATGCAGTCCGTCTGCTTTTTGTGTCGTGCATATAAGTAAGGCTGCCCTCGACTAAAGATCTAGTAGTTGTTCATTTTAAGCATTAGTCGACTAAATGCAAATTTATTAATAAACCATTATAATGCCCCACATAGCATAATTAGCGCTCAAGCACATGCATAAAGCTTGCCACAGCCAGAGATGTATAGTAACGAAGTAGAACTACTTCACTACTGTACTTAAGTACTAAAAGGCGGTATCTGTACTTTACTAGAGTATTATTTTTTTCTCCTACTTCCACTTTTACTTCGGTACATATTTTCGCTGAGTTTAATACTTTTACTCCGATATTTTTTTTTTGTGCTGCATCGTTACTCGTTACAATTATAATAATGTTACGAATCATTCCATTACAAACCACTGCCAGAACTGTAGATGAGAGGTTTGATGACGCTGGCACATCATTGAGCGAATCAAGCGAGACTGCGCATGCTGACTGAACTGCTGTGAAGAGAGAGATGAACACCGATCCGAGCCAGATAATGACTCGTTCACGAGTCAAGAACCGGTTGCATCGGTTTTCGGATGACCAGTAACGTTAGTTCTTTCTGACAGTTCGATTCAATAAACCAGTTGAAGAAAACAGTTCACCGATTCTTTTGCGCTCGATGCAATGGCGTCATTGGCGTTGACTGCACATTGGCTCATAACATTAACACAGAATCAGTTCAGAATCAATCACCAAAAGAATCAGTTCGGTTCAGACGCTCTGTGTTTCGGTTTGCTTCACGCTAAATCACACATGCGCAGTATCATCAGCTCCTCGGTTCACGAATCGGACGCGTCTGACAGAAACGGTTCTTGACTCGTGAACGAGTCATTATCTGGCTCGGCTCGGTGTTCATCTTCAGTTCTCTCTTCACATCAGTTCAGTCAGTGTACTGTTTGAGTCAATGAATTACTCCGGGATATTGGTTTTAACTCAGAGGGAGTGTCAGAAACATTAAACAAGTTAACAGCTTAATTCATCTGTGGATTAATGCGCATTGGAGACGCGAACTGTTTAAAACGATTCAGTTCGATTTGGTGGACTGTTTCAAAAAGATCCTGTTACATCAAACGATTCGTTCGCGAACCAGATATCACAAAACTGCTTTGTTTTTAACTGTCTTACAACAGACACGGAAGAGAAGACAATGCTGAATAAAGTCGTAGTTTTTGCTCTTTTTGGACCAAAATGTATTTTCGATGCTTCAAAAAATTCTAAATGACCCTCTGATGTCTTACGGGTTTGAAACAACATGAGGGTAAGTTATTAATGACATCATTTTGCAAATTGGGCTAACTAACCCTAGTAACCATTTTTTGTTTACAAGAAGTTACAGTCAAAGGAATTGTGATTGTCCTTTAGGTTAATCATTTGAAATAGTAAAAACAATATGTTCAAACTTTTGACTACTTTCTTTAAAGGGGGGGTGAAATGCTAGTTCATGCATACTGAGTTTTTTACACTGCTAAAGAGTTGGATTCCCATGCTAAACATGGACAAAGTTTCAAAAATTAAGTTGTACGTTTGAAGGAGTATTTTTGTTCCAAAAAAACCTCTTCCGGTTTGTCACAAGTTTCGGAAAGTTTTTTTCGAGTATGGCTCTGTGTGACGTTAGATGGAGCGGAATTTCCTTATATGGGTCCTAAGTGCGCGCTCTTCTACGGAGTAACCTTACTTCTATCAAGTAAACAACATTCGATGTTGTCATCAAACTGCAGTTTCCACATGTACAGCTTAAAAAAAAAAAAAAGACGACAAAGTGGAACTTAGTCATTTTCCAAAACCGCTAAGCAAATATATACAGTTTCAGTACATACCACATAGCATACCGCCTTTGCTGATGCTGCTCTTGTTAAATTTCAGCCTCTGGATCTGTGTCACAGCTTCCACATGCTCTCAACTCAAAAGCCTACTGGCGCTCGTGATTCTTTAGCTCCGCCCACACGTCACGCCTCTAGGCGCTCGTGTTTTTCCGGGAAAAATCGGTACAGACTATCTTTCTCTTATAAATATAATAAAACTAAATACTTTTTGGAGTTATGAAGGATGCAGTACTACTCTATAGGTACTCAAGATTAACAGGATATTGAGTGAAAACGAGCATTTCACCCCCCCTTTAATAGCTACATAACACAATACTTCTACTTTTACTTTCAGTACTTGAGTAGTAAATTTTCAAATAGACTACTTGCAATACTTAAGTACAAAAAATGTTGAATACTTTAGTACTTCTACTTAAGTGTGGTGCTGAAAGAGCACTTCTACTTCTACTCAAGTCACTTTTTTGATAGAGCACTTGTACTTTTACTCAAGTATGGTTCTCTAGTACTTTATACATCTCTGGCCACAGCACACTGGCAGAAGTAATAATTATGAAAATGTCAGGGAAAAACAGTAAGGAGACTGCATTTGAATAACTTATTGATACACTAGTGCTTTATTTGTTTTCAGTGAGAAAGTCTGAGACACTGACTTGTCATCTCTGGCACGAATCACTAGACAGGATTCAAGAGCGGATGCTTAAACAGGTCATTGGAGCGATGCCAAAAAAAACAACAAAAAAAAACAGCAAACCTCGCCTAGGGCTCGTGGTCTCCATAGCGCAGGGACGAAATGGGCAGCCACATGAAAGTATCCCTGAGGAGGAAAAGGTAGGTGATCCATGATCCAGACAGTGGAGGAACAGAAAACCAGGAGTGAGAGGACAAACACCAAGGATCTGACAACACAAGACGGGGTAACACACATCATATAGAGTGGCAAACGAGCCACAACTGGAACTGATAACTCATCATGTTACTCAGCCACACCCACTCACCACACCCACACACACAGAAAACAAAGCACATCAAAATCCCCATCAAAATGTGTGTTCTGCGCATTTTCTATTCGCAAGGAATCTTGGTCTTTTGAGTAGAGACGGCGCATAAAAAAAACCCGCGTGCAGTATAGCGGAAGTAAACAATTCGAGGTCAGCACCACACTTTTGGAGCGAGGAGGAGACCAATTTAGTTGTTGTTGTTGTCTTTGGATACAGGAAGAAAAATCGGAAATGACACATATTGCATCTTAATGTTGTCCGTACGTCCAGACGCTAACCGTGCGTCGCCGTTTAAATCGGGATATTGGCGACTGATTACACATTCCATGTATACAGGAGTAACTCTCTCTGCTCACGCATGTAAACGGGTTATCCCGAATGTTTCAGAAACCCGAATAGTGACCTTAACCCGACCATAACCCGAATTTTAACAGCTTGTAAACGTAGTCAATCTCTGCAGTAGTGATGTGCTTGTATGCATGTTTTTTATTGATTACATAATCTGAGTTTATTTATTTTCCATTTGAATTGATTAATTAGAAAGTTGACTTTTTGCGCTCTGTAGATGTTTTTCATATCTGTAGGCAAGTAAAAACAGAGTTTCGTGCTGAATTTTACAAAGATTGAGATGTCAGAAAGCGCATGTTTGCTTTCATTATTTTACAAAAGGACAATGTTTTGTTGTTGTTTGAGTGCACACAAATAAACACAGAGTCTTGACAGATTCAAAATATGTATTCATTTTACCTGTATGACCAAAAATGACAGAGTATTTTTAGAGTAAGTGAGTGCACCGGCGCCTCCATCTGTCCTGCAGTGATTACTACTGTTCCATTCCAGACTCTACACACACACTTGACCAGTGCACATTTCTCTAGGTTAAAATTAGATTGAGCGGCCATGTAAAGTTGCTAATACTTACATATTTCAGATGATAAGCCATATTTTAGGTCAATGAATGATAGAAGAGCATTTGGATGTCCTGCCCAATGTACTGTATTACCATAGTCCGTCACAGACTGTGACTTTGCATGTGGATTTTTTAAAAACAATTTCTGTGACTAAGCGACTAACATATAAATAAAACGCATTTATTCTGTGGAACCTAAAAAACTTATTTGGCGCCTAAGTTTTTTTTTATAGATGGTTTCAACGGCAACAAGATAACCAAACGTCACTGCGCATGAGCGTTTTGTGGACCTAACTTAACTTCCGGTAGACTTCCAAATAGAATCAATAACAGCAGCCAAGTCTCTCTAGAGTAGATATTTTTTGATAACAAACAAAATATGTTTGCTGCGTGGATCAGGCGGACTTAATGAAAATGCAAATTAATTCTTTGCCAGCAGGAGATTTTTTAAAGCATAAACATAAAGTGCGAGAAATGGAGGTTTCCCCAGTAACAGCTGTAAACAAAGCAGAGCTGGTACGCTCACACGCTGCTTTATCAGGCATATAACATGCAAGTCTTCCATCAGAAATACAGTGATATAAAAACACCTGTGCCTCGCTTTGATATTTAAACATATAAATGTAAGGAATTATTATTATTAAACGTGCAGTATGTAACATTACTCATGTTTATTCAACGATGTCTAAAATTGTGGCGAGTCTCCAAAAATAAATAAATGTATGGGAAACACATCCCGCAGCACAACCACCTGAGCCCAACTTCAGTCTACTCATTACCTTAACTTTAACTGCGTTTGTAGAAGGCACTGCAGCCAACAGACCGGAAGTTAACTTAGGTCCAGGCGCATGTCAATAGGAGTCAATGGATCCTTACTCTGTTTTTTTTTTTTTTTTTTTTTGTCAAAGCTTGACAAAGCTGAAGTAAGAGCATTCTGATTTTGCTTCAGATTTTGAAATCATACAATCTAATTTAAATCAGAAACTGCTCATGATGCATCTCTGTTGGATCATGATTAAAATGCAGTGGTTACATATTATTTTAAGTAGCTACAGAGAGTTTGGCCTGTAATAGATTAAATAAACATCTTGTTCATGTTCTCTTGCTTAATATATTTTTTTAAACCAATAACAAGAAATGCAGGGACAAGTGTTTAGCAAAGAATTCAGGATCAGGTTCAATTGTTGAAGCTTTTTATCATCAGGATGTTGTTCACTGCTCCACTCAATTGGCAGTTGCAGTGCTCCTTAATATTCAGGGGGTACTCATAAATTTCTGTTGGTGCTCCTAAGTTTGTTAGGTTGCGAACACCGGTGCTATAATTTTGAGCTCTGAATATGGTAAACAGAAAATGAGGTTGGTTCTTGCATATCACAAGCGTTTTTGGACTCCCACAAAAGCATAGATCTGAAGTGTTTTGGTTCAGCATTGACTAAAAGGTTTATAAGTCATGTAAGAATTGATCCAAATTTAATCACACAAATGTTTCAATAATATTATTCAAATGGACTTAACTATTATGCCTAGCTTGGTTGTACTCATAACTTGAATAATATTATGTTCAATCTCTTTTTGTATTTTACTATATTTATTTGATTGGATATTTTTATGTGGATTATTCATTAATACAGCTGAAATATTTGCATTAAAGAATGTTCAAAACAAACGTTTAGTGTTGTAGAGAAATTATTTTATTGACCCTTTAGAACTCTAGTACCAGGAGTCCATGATACGCTTCATGCTCATGAATCTCATGCCACCCATATTGCTGAAGCTCCTGTACTCTCCAGGCCTGAAGTACCACATCCTGCCTCTGTAGTGGGGCTGCTCATAGAAGAGCCAGTGGCCGTCCATCACATGACAGGACTGGCAGTGAGACATGCGATAACGGTCCATGATGCTGTCACAATCATCAGTCAGCTCGTACATCTGACCCATGAAGTTCTCCCTCTCATATATCCTCATTCTGTAGGATCCCCTGTACTGTAGTGGAAGAAGTTGTCAGTGGGTGATCTTCTTTTAGCAGTTTGTAGTATCTATTCTGAATGTGGATTAAAATAGATAAAATTAAGGTCCTTTATTACAAATGTAAAATGTTTGAGGAACTTACCATGGGGATCATACGGCAGGACCTGATGCATTCATTCATTCCAAACATAGACATGTAATCGGCATATTCTCCTCTCCTAAAGAAATACTGATTTCCCATGTAGTTGGGGCGATCATACATCATCCAGCATCCACTCTCCACTCTGCAAGAGTGACAGCGGTTCATGTAGGAGGAGAAGTCACCACAGTCGCTCATACACTCATAAGAGCGACCCTGGAAGTTCCTGTCCTCGTAGAAGATGACCTGAGACAAAAATAAAATGTTCAGCATTAACTAAATTGCTGTTTATTAACAACATTACCCAACACGATATCCAATTGAATCTTCAAAAAAATATTTGTTGTATTGAAATTGTAGGGATTTGTTTTATATCAGTTAGAGAAGAAAAGCAATCAATTATCAGAAAAGCAAAAAAATCGTGTAGTTTAATAAGATTTTGAGAATGTTAGAATTTTGAGAATTCTTTGATCTTGGCTTACCTTTCCATGCATGGTTGCAGTTGTGATTTTTCCAAATTCACTACTGTAATGACAGCCTGATGCCTTATTTATACCATATGGACTCTGAAAGAATTTGTATTCCTATTGTTTAAAAATGCCTTAGTCAGCTGCATGGTGTAGTGAGTTGTACAGTTTGCTACTACAGACCTGAAAGGGTTATTATTTCAAGCCTTGTAGTGGAGAATATTATACATTTCTGCTTGTAAAGCAATTCCAGAGGTATGAACACACTTTAAACACCCAAAATACAGGTTATACTAAGTACACTTTTGTAACCTTGGCCTGTATATCTTAATCCTCTTCATCCTCTTCATAAGGCCACATGGAGGAAGTTAACAAACCTGTATTTTTATTAATGTTTTAATGTTTAAAAATTTATTTTTAATGTCAACTTATATATAAGAATACATTTGAATCTCAATAAATTAATAAATTAGTGAAACTTGTGTATTAAATAAATTCAATGCACACATTTAAAAAGACCAATTCATCTTAATGTGAGACAAAATCATCACGGTTAAAACAATCAAGGACTTAATCTACTTCAGTCTGTGAAGCGATGTGAAGCCATTTGCATTTTGAGAGAGAAAGAGAGTGCGCTGTGATTCATTCACTCTGTTTATGAAATTATGTCTCACAGATACTTTTTCAAATTACTTTATCAGTTATTTAGGTCAAGGTCAACTTTATTTATATAGCACCTTTAAACAACATTGCCCAAAGTGCTTCACAGTAACACAATACAATGATAAAATACAGTTATTTAAGTTTAAAAACAACTTTACCCATAAAACCAAATAAAAATCAGGAATAAGAATTTAACTCACTAAGATCAACATATCCAACACTTAACGATAGGCCTAAGAAAATAGATAAGTTTTCAATGATGATTTAAAAGATAAAAAAGATGATAATCTATCAGATTGAGGTAACAAATTCCACAGCTTAGGGTATATACATATATATATATTTATATGCATAAAAAAGTAACTTATTTAAAAAAGGGAAACTTTCAAATATTCCAGATTCATTACATGTGAAATAAAAAATGATTTTTTTTTTTTTGATGATTATATATATATATATATATATATTTTGATGAAAGTTAAAAAATCCAGTATCTCAAAATATTAGAATATTTATATTTGAGTTTATTTAAATGACGATCCCTACAGTATAAATCATTGACACCCTCCACAAAGAGGGTAAGTCACAGAAGGTCTTTACTGAAAGGGGTGGCTGTTCACAGAGTGCTGTATCAAGGCACATTAAATGCAAAGTTGACTAGAAGGAAGAAATTGTATAGGAAAAGGTGCAGAAGCTACAGGGATGACCACGAGCTTGAGAATACTGTCAAGCAAAGCTGATTCAGACTCTTGGGAGAGCTTCACAAATAGTGGACTGAAGCTGGAGTCATTGTATCAAGAGTCACCACCACTGTAAGGGAAACAGGTCATTTTAGCTCAAAGGGAATCATTTATGATTTTATAGGGAATTTGGACAGAATCACTGTTTTACAGCTGATCAACTGAATAACCCTTCGATTCACTAAAACAGGCCATACAACATCAACTCTGCATGGATGTCAATATCTAAAATATGGTGAAAACACTATTTATTAGCACAATAACAAGATCGGCAGTTTAAGACATTAACTTGTAAGCACAAAACACAAGTTACTTATCTTTTCAATATAAATAAGGCTTTATTGGATAAATCTAAGACATATAAACTAATCATGAACACAAGCACACACACAAGTTGCAGAAAGTGAGGAAAGAATGATTTTGAGAGAGTGAAAATGTGAAATCCCAAGATTATAGCAATATGTGCAACTGCATAGACCTTGACATCCATCATTCACTTAATTAACCCTCACATTGAGTTCCTCAGTGAGGTTAACATTTACAAACCCGATTCCCAAAAAGTTGGGACACTGTACAAATTGTGAATAAAAACACAATGCAATGATGTGGAAGTTTCAAATGTCACTATTATATTCAGAATACAACATAGATGACATATCAAATGTTTAAACTGAGAAAATGTATAATTTTAAGGGAAAAATAAGTTGATTTTAAATTTCATGGCATCAACGCATCTCCAAAAAGTTGGGACAAGGCCATGTTTACCACTGTGTGGCATCCCCTCTTCTTTTTATAACAGTCTGGAAACTTCTGGGGACTTAGGAGACAAGTTGCTCAAGTTTAGGAATATGAATGTTGTCCGTGTCTAATACAGGCTTCTAGTTGCTCAACTGTCTTAGGTCTTCTTTGTCGCATCTTCCTCTTTATGATGCACCAAATGTTTTCTATGGGTGAAAGATCTGGACTGCAGGCTGGCCATTTCAGTACCCGGATCCTTCTTCTACGCAGCCATGATGTTGTAATTGATGCAGTATGTGGTTTGGCATTGTCATGTTGGAAAATGCAAAGTCTTCCCTGAAAAAGACGACATCTGGATGGGAGCATATGTTGTTCTAGAACTTGGATATACCTTTCAGCGTTGATGGTGCCTTTCCAGATGTGTAAGCTGCCCATGCCACACACACTCATGCAACCCCATACCATCAGAGATGCAGGCTTCTGAACAGTGCATGATAACAACTTGGGTTGCCCTTGTCCTCTTTAGTCCGGATGACATGGCCTCCCAGTTTTCCGAAAAGAACTTAAAATTTTTATTCATCTGACCACAGGACAGTTTTCCACTTTGCCACAGTTAATTTTAAATGAGCCTTGGCCCAGAGAAAATGCCTGCGCTTCTGGATCATGTTTAGATATGGCTTATTTTTTGACCTGTAGAGTTTTAGCTGGCAATGGCAAATGGCACGGTGGATTGTGTTCACTGAAAATGTTTTCTGGAAATATTCCTGAGCCCATGTTGTGATTTCCATTACAGTAACGTTCTTGTATGTGATGCTGTGCTGTCCAAGGGCCCGAAGATCACAGGCATCCAGTATGGTTTTCCATTCTTGACCCTTAAGCACAGATATTGTTCCAGATTCTCTGAATCTTTGGATGATATTATGCACTGTAGATGATGATAATTTTTCTCTGAGAAACTCCTTTCTGATATTGCTCCACTATTTTTCGCTGCAGCATTGGGGGAATTGGTGATCCTCTACCCATCTTGACTTCTGGGAGACACTGCCACTCTGAGAGGCTCTTTTTATACCCAATTATGTTGCCAATTGACCTTATAAGTTGCAAATTGTTCCTCCAGCTGTTCCTTATATGTACATTTAACTTTTCCAGCCTCTTATTGCTACCTGTCCCAACTTTTTAGGAATGTGTAGCTCTCATGAAACATTTGATATGTTATCTATATTCTATTGTGAATAAAATATAAGTTTATGAGATTTGTAAATTATTCCATTCCTTTTTTACTCACAATTTGTACATTGTCCCAACTTTTATATAGTTCAGCTAAGATCTCGAGGTACCTGCCTTGCATGTTTAGGGGGTTCCCTTGTTGTCCTCCTTGCAGACTGTGGTTTCCAAAGTTTGTTGATAGGCTGGAAGTCCAATAGTCCAAAAGTGGCATCTTGGGAAGCCAATGGTTGGGCGTTGGCTGAAGTTGTGGGCTAATTAAAATTTTGATGCGAGTGCAGTCAGAGTTGGACTCAAAGAGAGCTTTGTGCCAAAACTTACCTCAAAACACAAAACTCTCAATGGAAAGAAAATAAATTAAGTAAAAGAATAAAAGGATGTAACAGCACTGATTGTTTTTTCTTCTCATTGCAGCTGGCATTCAGGCTGAAGCATGCTATAGCGATGCTCAAAGAATGCAAAAAGTGATGGCAAAAAGCAGCGGCTAAAAGCATTATCTGATGGAGTCCTAAGTTTTTAAGCTGGGATGTTGGACAGATCCCAAATGGTGTCTTGACCAATTAGACATTGTCTTAGCTCGGGTGTTGCTGTTTCTTGTCCCAATACATAAATCAACATGTTATCTTATCAGTCACACGGTCCAAATTTGTATAATTTGTATAATTTGAAAATAGTTTCTATAACCAGAATATAATATATTTAACAAAGTATTGATTGATAGAAATGTTTAAACCATGAATCTTCAAACACATAACTACCTAAGATGAATCAAGTGCATTGCAAAAGTAATTCTTTAAAAAAAAAATCATTTTGTAATGTTGCTGCCTTTTGTTAAACTGCTTTAAATTGATTTTTTTCCACATCAATCAATCACATCTGCACTACATACACCATATTTACAAAGCAAAAACAGAATTGTCACAACTTCATGAATTCTGTGTGCTTAGGGTCATTATCCTGTTGGAAGATGAACCTTCTGCACAGTTTGAGTTTCTGAATGCTCTGGACTGGGTTTTCTTTAAGGCTATATCTGTATTTTGGTGCATTGAACTTTTCTTCTACTCTGATGTGTTTCTTCTACTCTGATAAGTTTGTTTCCATGTGATTTTTTGCGGAATGCGATATATCCTCTCGAGCAATCACAGTGCACCATTCTACGCACTGTAAACAATAACAACCAATCACAGAGCACCATTCCGTGCACTTTAGACAGTAATGGCAGCACTTTGAATACATTTGGCATCTTAGTTTTACTCATCTACTGTACTTTGTACTTTGTGATCAACAAACAAGGGCTGCACGATAAATCAAATGTGACTGTCATCCGCATATTAACGGTAAATTTATGGTGAATATGGTGCTAAATTTACAAAGTTGTTCTTTATTATCTATAACAACTTGTACACTATACATTTAGCAACATATGCATTTATTTACTTGCTGTTAAATATAATTAGTTGTTTGGTTAGATTACTATTACATTTGTTTATATATATTTTTATATAAACAAATCCAATAGTAGTCTAAGCAAACAACTAATTATATGTAACAGCAAGTTAAGTAAATAATTGAATATGGTGCTAAATGTATCATATAAAAGTTCTATATCATCTATCTACATATCTGTATCTGTATCTGTATCTCTCTCTCTGTCTCTCTTATATATATATATATTATTATTATTTTTTTTTTTTCATGCATAATGTGAATGCCCAATAATTTTGTCCTATTAAATTAGGTAAGGTAAAGAAATTTTATTATATTACCCCAACTCTACAGTCTCTTCACTGGCTACCTATTAAGTTCTGTATCAGTTACAAATTATTATTACTCACCTATAAGGCCCTTAATGGTTAAGCTCTTGCGTACCTAACTAAGGTCACAAAATGCTGGACTTTTGGTAGTACCTACAGTAATATAGCAAAGTCCACTAAAGAAGGTAGAGCTTTTTCGCAATTGGCTCCCAAACTCTGGAATAGCCTTCCTGATAATGTTTGGGGTTCACACACACTCTCTATGTTTAATCTAGATTAAAATCACATCTCTTTGGCCAAGCATTCAAATAATACGTCTCATAATTTTGGACTGCAGTTATAACTGATCAAATGCACATTATAATTATTTAGCTTGGGTTAAAGTAATTCGTTTTACTTGATTGGAACAGCAGCTACGCTGATTTTGTCTCTATTTGTTTCTCTGATTTGCCACGGGATGTAACTAGGATTTACACAAGCTGCAGTCTGGATCCAGAACACCTGAGAAGAGATGATGCCAACACCTCAGAGGACCTCTGATGATGCCAACCCTGAAACAACAGACAGAACTATCAAATTTAGTTTTTGTTTTTTGTTTGCTTAGTTTGATTGCGTGTTATAATAATTACTGTTAATAGTGTCCATCGCCTGTTTGATTACGTCTTTAATTGATTTTTCCGTACATTTCTGCCATATGTAAATAAACTGAAACTCACCACTGATTGTTACAAACACGCCAGGTTCCGCCTCCACACAATCACAGCGCACACCCTCACCTGAGTATTAGATCACATCCACCTGCTCCTCATTACCCACTCATCAACGCTGCACTACAAAAGCCACACACACGCACCCAGTCTTTGTCCGGTCACATTCGCGACAAGATCATTCCTGTATGCTTACTATAAGGACTAACTCCTCTTCTACTCTCTCCAGAGATTTTCTCCGAAAGACCCAGTTCCCCGAAGTGTGCGTGTGTGTGGTTCACCGTCCCTCCAAGAAGTCACAGCCTTACCTGCATGGATCCAAACTCCTTGTCACTCTTCACTACCTGCTCCTCTGCTTGTGTCTTTATAATAAAACATCTTCATCTGTTACTCCTCAGCTTCCCGAGTGATCCATAACAGATGACCGGACCTGCACTGCCAGGCACAAGCATGAGCCTCACGGACCACTTTCAAGATCTGGTTGATGCACTCTGTCGAACACTCATGGCAGCCCCAGCATCTCCTCCACCAGCGAGCACTTCCGCCGACCCTGTCATCACTTCCTCACCTGCCGTGCACGCCAGTCCCATGGCCAGGCCAGCGCCCTACTCTGGCTCGGCGGAGGAATGCAGCGGATTCCTTCTTCAGTGTTCACTGGTCCTGGAGATGCAACCACACTTGTATCCGACGGACCGCTCAAAGGTAGCCTTTATCATTTCCCAATTGCAAGGCAAAGCACTACTGTGGGCAGATTCACTCTGGACTCAAAATAACCCAGTTATCCAGTCTTATTCTAGCTTCATCGACCATTTCCGTGAAGTTTTTGGCAGACCTGCTTGGGATTCTTCTATTGGTGAGAAGCTATACAATTTAAAACAAGGAAAAATGTCTGTCAATGAATATGCCTTGCAGTTCAGGACTCTGGTGGCCTCCAGTGGATGGAACGAACGGGCTTTGCTGACGACCTATCGTCAAGGACTGGAACCCCGAGTGCGGTTGCATCTCGCTGCATACGAGGATACCATCGGCCTCGAGCGATTCAACCAGATGTCCATCCGCTTTGCCACTCGTATGCGACATGCTTAGAAAAGCACCAGGGCCAGGCGTATTCCTCCACTCCACTCTGCCGACCAGAGAATGTCAGCTCCCCAGGTCCCATCTCCCTCCAAACTGGACTTCTGCATCATGAGGAGATCCATCTGCTGGTTCTGGAGGAATCCACCGCTGACGTTATTCTAGGGCACCCATGGCTGGAGCAGCACAACCCCGTGATTTCCTGGAAAACGGGCGAGATCCTGAAGTGGGGCGAAGCCTGTTTTCAATCATGCATCTCTGGTTGTCCTATTCCAGTTGAACATCCCTCTGAACCACTACCAGTCTACTCCACATCTATTGAGAGCCCTGTCGAGAACCAATTCATCACCATTACTCATTGCTACGCCGCCTTCAGTGATGTCTTCTGCCCTAAGCAGGCCTCCAAGCTGCCTCCACACCGGCCGTGGGACTGTGCTATCAATCTGCTGCCGGATGAACCAGTGCCAAAGGGAAGGATATACCCCCTATCCATTCCCGAGGAGAAGGCCATGGAGGAAGATATCAAGAAGGCGCTGACCCAAGGGTATATTCGTCCATCTACCTCCCCTGCTGCTTTAAGCTTCTTCTTCGTGGCTAAGAAGGATGGAGGTTTGAGACCATGCATTGATTACAGAGCACTCAATAAAATCACTCTTAAATTCCGGTACCCACTTCCCCTCGTCCCTGCTGCCCTGGAACATCTCCGTGGTGCCACTGTGTTCACCAAGTTGGACCTCCGCAGCACTTATAACCTCAACCAGATACGTGAGGGGGACGAGTGGAAGACCGCCTTCACCACCCCTACTGGCCACTTTTGAGTACTGTGTCATGCCGTATGGGCTTGTTAACGCCCCCTCCGTATTCCAGGACTTTATTCATGGGGTGCTCCGGGATTTCTTCCACAAGTCTGTCCTAGTATACATTGACGATATCCTGATCTATTCCTGGAGCTTGGCAGAACATCAGCGCCATGTTGCGGAGGTCCTGCAACGCCTGAGGGACTACCAGCTCTATCTCAAAGCCGAAAAGTGATCCTTCCATCAGCCCTCAGTGCAGTTCCTTGGAGCATTCCATTCCCTCCTAGGTGTGGCCATCAGCCTGTCCTCCGGCTATCACCCCCAGTCAAACGGGCAGACGGAGAGGAAGGTCCAGGAGATCGACGCTTCCTCCGTACCTTCTGCCACAGTCACCAGAACTCCTGGAACCAAATCCTGGGGTAGGCCAAGTACGCACAAAACTCCCTCCGTCAACCCACCACCGGACTCACCCCCTTCCAGTGCGTACTCTGCTACCAACCACCTCTGTTCCCCTGGTCAGGAGAGACCTCGGATGTCCCCGCCATCGACTACTGGTTCCCGGAGAGCGAGAGGGTCTGGGACGCGGCTCGCCACCAACTACAGCGGGCATTTCGCAGACGCAGGACGACAGCCGACCTTCGCCGGTCCGAGGCTCCCCACTACCAACCCGGTCAGAAGGTCTGGCTGTCCACCCGGGACATCCGCCTGCGTCTACCCTGCCGCAAGCTCAGTCCCAGATTCATTGGCCCGTTCACCATCACCCAGCAGATAAATCTGGTCACGTATAAACTCCAGCTCCCTCCTGAGTACCGGATTCACCCCACATTCCATGTGTCAGTCCTAAAACCTCACCATCCTTCTGTTTCTCCCTCCACAGAACCTGGTGAAACGGAAGCCCCCCCTCCTCTCCTCCTAGATGACGGCACAGCCTATACAGTCAAGGACATCCTGGACTCCCGGTGGCGTGGTGGGCAGCTGGAATATCTAGTGGACTGGGAAGGATACGGTCCAGAGGAACGTTCCTGGGTCCCACGCAACGACATCTTGGATCCCACCTTACTTGATACCTTCCATTCCATTCATCCCAATCGACCAGCTCCCAGGGGAAGAGGACGCCCACCACGTCGTCGGGGTCCCCGGCCCTCAGGAGCGGGCAGTGGGGAGGAGGGTACTGTTACAAACATGCCAGGTTCCGCCTCCACACAATCACAGCGCACACCCTCACCTGAGTATTAGATCACATCCACCTGCTCCTCATCACCCACTCATCAATGCTGCACTACAAAAGCCACACACACGCACCCAGTCTTTGTCCGGTCATGTTCGCGACAAGATCATTCCTGTATGCTTACTATAAGGACTAAATCCTCTTCTACTCTCTCCAGAGATTCTCTCCGAAAGACCCAGTTCCCCGAAGTGTGTGTGGTTCACCGTCCCTCCAAGAAGTCACAGCTTTACCTGCACGGATCCAAACTCCTTGTCACTCCTCACTACCTGCTCCTCTGCTTGTGTCTTTATAATAAAACATCTTCATCTGTTACTCCTCAGCTTCCCAAGTGATCCGTAACACTGATAATCTACTACTAAATATCGTTGAAACTTCATTTTCTGTAAAGTTGCTTTGCAATGATTTTGTAAGAAGCGCTATACAAATTTGATTATGATTGTAGTGTTGCATAGCTTGTCAGTGTTAATGTTTTTATTAAGGCCATTTATGTTTTTGTTAATACAGCACATAGCACTAGTCAACTAAATGAATGTAGCAAGGCAAAGATTAATATATGTTTTGAAGTTAGGGAAATTTTTGAATTTCTGTGGTCTAATGTGATATTGTTGTTCATGTTCTTGTTCATGGTGAAATTTCATTTTATTGCTGTAATTAATTTTGTACAAGATGACCCGCAGAATTCATTTTGGAAGCGATGACTGATGGATGTATTTTTAGTCCAGTGCCTGTATATTTCAATATGAAAAATAACTTTCATATTGATTCAATGGATTTATTGCATTTGAGAAAAAAACGTAGCATGGAAACCATTTTATAATAAATCTTTTAATGTTATTATAACCTAAATATGCTATGTGAAAGTTTGAAACAGAAAATAGTGGTTTTCATCTGGCCACTTTCTTGGTAAAGAAAACACAGTTTTACTCAAATTAAGCAAAATAAGTGCTTCTTGGAACCAAATACATGTGAAGGCAGTTTCTGTGCCATTCTGTGAATGTGGAGACATTCTGTGAACATGAGGATGTGCTTTGTGAGGAATAAAAGTTTTAGAAGGTGCCTGGTCTTTGTCCTGGGTGGAGGAAACCAATCTGAGGAAGTCTTTAGCTCATGATTTCTATCACGGATTAACATGTGATGGTCATGCTGTGCATCCGTTTGACCATTGATCTTGGTTACTTGCCCCAAATTTGACAAACTTGTAATTGTCAATAAGTGTTCTTTTGTTTAATGTTGAAAGCTGTTTGAATCTGCTAGTTTGTTAGGCTCACTTCAGACTCATGGCACCAGGGAATCGTGGACAGATTTATGACATTGTTTGTTATCCTCTTTTTTTTGCCTTTAATTGTGACAGGATAGTTTAGAGTCGACATGAAGCAAAAGGAGGTGGGGGGTTGGGGGAAAGGTCCTTGATTTGGGATTCAAACTCATGATTGCACAAAGGTGCTGCATGTCGACATGATGCAGAGAAGGCTGTTGGCGCCAACATAACCTTGAACTCTTTATCATGTTCCTGAACAATGTGTGCAGTGTGCATTGTCCTGTCCTGCAAAATGAAATTACCTAGTTTTTCCAACCTTTTGAGAAATTTGGGAGTAAGTAAATAAAGCAGAGTTTACTCCTGTGTCTTCTGGCTGAATTCAAATTTCAGTTGGATGCAGTATATTAATGTCCTCTCATGTCCTCAGTCAATTTTTGGACTTGTTTTAATTTGCCTTCAGTGAGGAAAATAATGGACATGTTTTGAGAACATGACTGTTCCTGTTGGATGTTTTGGTTGTTTGTTTGCATGTGTTTCTGTCTAACTAGTTTTTGATTTTCTTTATATTGCCCCTTTTTCTCCTGTCTCACCAGCCCATGGCTCACAACCTTTTCTGATCACAGGCTGCTCCAGCCACTGAACCTTCTACTACTAATGAGTTTGCTGGGCCTATAAGCACATATTCTGGATCTATTGGTTGCTGGCTATTGGTTTATATTGTCATTTTTGTGCCTTTTACCATGCCCATCTTGATGACCCAGTAGCCTTGCCTACTGCTACAGCCCTGAAGCAGTGCGAGACATGTTGGCACTGTTACAGCCCATCAGGCACTTGCAGGGTGGGGGAGTGGTTTTCCCTTTGATGCCCAAAATGCCCTTTTGTAAAGGCATGTTTTTTTTATTTAATTTTTTATTAAACGCCTTTTTATGAAGGCCTGCCACAATCTAACTATTAGTAAAATAAATTAATAATAATTTAGCCATAAACAAAATTATCCACACAATGACCTTTCACTTGACGATCTCATATGGGTCGATCACTCACGTTCAGACACCTACCAGATGCCATCAATAACGTCCGCAACTGCCAATAAGTGGAGTTCTCAGCATAGCAGTGTGTTTGTTTACTCATATTATTCAGTTATTATTGAATTTATTATTACATGAAGAGATCATGCACTGCTGCATCAAGGGGCTATGATATTTTTGTTCAATATTTTCCTAATGACAATTTTATGATTGGTTTATAAAGGCTACTATGAAATCCTTTTTACCATTTTTATAACATAATAAGGCAGGAAATATATTTTATAGTTTCTATACCAAATAATATGTCAATCAGTACTGCATTATTCATATAGCTTGTTTATTACCTGAAGATAACTTGAAAAAACACACATAAACCACATATTTCCCAGTTGTGTGTTTATTGTCTTCACATTTCATTGGTAAAAATGTATTACAGCAGATTGCCAGATGCCTTTGTCCATATTAGGGATTTCCTAAGTTATTACTTCTATGAATCTGTTTTGGCTTTCTGTGCGAGAGCGCCCTCCAGCTTTGAATATGAATGAAACATGCACTGCTGTGTTTAGAGCTTTGTAATGTTCACATTGCCTCATTTTGAATATGGATAAAATGCCAAGTCATGCATAGACTATCTTGTCTCTTTGAATTTAAATCTAGATTTAAATCTAGAAACCTCTATGTCAGCGGTTCTCAATTCCAGTCCTTTGTTAACACCCCTGCTCTGCACATTTTGAATGTCTCTCTTTGTTAACACACCTGATTCAGATAATCAGCTTGTTAGAAGTGAGCTCTGACTGTGTTCCGATAGTCGAAGATGGTCTGACCCAAACTGAGTGTAGATTGGAACTTGATTGGAAGAAAACTGACTGAAGTTGCAAGATATCTAAAGAATTAAGCAGTTTTAGAAAAATATTTTTGACCTCTAAGTGCTTTGATCAGAAGTATTTTATTGTTGAATAACAAATTTTCTCACATTAATACAATTTTTTTTTAATAGAAGGAATCATTGATGCGCCTTGTGCTCATGAATCTCATGCCACCCATATCTCTGAAGCTCCTGTACTCTCCAGGTCTGAAGTACCACATCCTGCCTCTGTAGTGGGGCTGCTCATACATGAGCCAGTGGCCGTCCATCACATGACAGGACTGGCAGTGAGACATGCGATAACGGTCCATGATGTTGTCACAGTCGTCCATCATCTCGTACATCTGACCCATAAAGTTCTCTCTTTCATAGATCCTCATTCTGAAGGATCCCTTGTGCTGCAAATATAAAACAGAAATGTAAAAGTTAAATGGCTAAATGCTAAGTTGTTGTGAGAGCATGTATGAATGAATTGTCTCTCCTCAACCACCACCATGAGTGACAAGGGCTAGTTGATGGAATTTGGCCAAGACCCCTACTCTTTACTAGAAGAGCATTTAGCAGCCAGTTCTGTGGTAAGTCAAGTATGTATTATTCTCTTACCATAGGGATCATACGGCAAGATCTGATGCAGTCACTCATGCCAAACATAGACATGTAATCAGCATAGTCTCCCCTCCTAAAGAAATACTGATTTCCCATGTAGTTGGGACGATCGTACATCATGAAGCAGCCACTTTCCACTTTGCAAGAGTGGCAGCGACTCAAGTAAGGAGACATGTCAGCACAGTCACCCATACACTCATAAGAGCGACCCTGGAAGTTCCTGTCCTCATAGAAGACCGCCTGACGAGATTAAGCATAAGGTTACAAAGAATTTTAGGTATGCATTAAGTATACATATTGCATTTAGAGAAAGGGATGCCATTACTTACCCTGCACATGCTCATGCCTGCTGTAGTCATTTTTTTTTATTTTTTTTTTTATTGTTATTATTTGATACTCTTCTGTTTACACAGCTCTGTTGTCCCGTCAGGTCTCACCCTTACTTTTATACCCGGGCGAATTGAATAAAACTGTGTGCATGCTATTGAGATTGAAGACAACCTCATGACTCAGCAGATCAGTGTGGAAGCATTCAGAGTGCATTCATTGTGGTCCATTTTGACATAACCTACAGGTCGTATACGCTTTCCACAATATTGTTTTCAGACATTTTGAAATATGCTTTTTTCAAAGTCTTTCTTTTTGTAAAAAACAACATTGATCAAATAAATCTGTTTAAATAAGGCCTGTTTATATAGCTACTGCATTACTATTGGCTTTTAAATCTCTTGTGTGGTTAGACTTTTAATCCCTAAATAATGCTTTAAATATTAGACATAATAAACTATTAACTCTAGAAAAAAATAACATTATTAAAATTCTTCTAGTTGGAGTTTATAATAGCAAAATAAACATAAAAAAAAATACAGCACAGACATTTGATGTATTTGGAATGTTTGCACACTTCATAAACACCGCTCTCAGTCAAATTCACTGATTTCCCTTTTCCCTATATTTGTAATTTTAAGTTAAATGCTTCCTAGGTGTGTATATAAAGCACTGTTGATCTTGTAGTATAACCCACTGGATGTAATATATGAAGAAAACCCAAGAAGGCACATGTACAGGCCTATCTGAAATTTGCCAATGAACATCTAAGTGATTCAGAGAAGGATTGGGAGAAAATGCTGTGGTCAGATGAGACCAAAATTGAGCTTTTTGGCATTATCTCAACTCACCATGTTTGGAGTTAGAGAAATGATAACTATAATCTCATGAACACCATCCCTATAGTCAAGCACAGAGGTAGAAACATGCTTTTGGGCTGTTTCTCTGTTAAGGGATCAGGATGACTTCGCCACATTGAGGGGCCAATGGATGGGGCCATCTACAGTAAAATCTTGGATGGGAACCTCCTTCCCTCTGCCAGAATACTGGAGATTGGTCATGGATGGGTCTTCCAGCCTGACATACTGCCAAGGGAGCAAAAGGAGTGTCTCAAGAAGAAGCACTTTAAGGTCAAGAAGAAGCCTAGCCAGTCCCCAGACCTTAAACCTTTAGAAAATATGTGAAATGAAGCTGTTAAATACCCAAAGCAGTCCTTATTGGAGCAATAAAAAATACTGCAGCAATCCTCAGCTCCCACACCTCATGAGCCAATGACACACGGCAGGCCTCAAATTGATAAGTGTGGTAAAACAATAACTATGGCCATCACTTCATTAAATTCCTCTTTACAACACAGGAAATTATCTGAGAGTTAGAGAAAGAGCTCACTGCAAATGCAAGAAAATTTGTTGAGATTGTAGTAAAATAATGAGCTTCAAGAGGTAATCACCTGAAATATATATATATATATATATATATATATATATATATATATATATATATATATATATATATATATATATATATATTATATTATATATTATATATATTATATATATTTTTTCCAGTAATTTTAGCAGATGTGACATTTTGTGTAAGTCACACTTAATAATTAAGAATGGATGGACTAACAGAAAAAACAGTCCCTCTAACATTTCTATTCTATTTTCTGCCATGTTTGGCCTGTAGATGTCAGTATAAATTCAAACACGAGGCAAAGAGTCACTCTAACATTACTGACTGCACCTTTAATCAGTTTATGTGATATAATGAACAAATAAACTGAAACTGCTACAGTTTTCAGATCTGAAGTAAATAATATCTTGCCTGTGAGGTATTTAGTGTTTAATAAAATGTTATTTTATTTTATGGTTGTGTTTATCTCATGAGCCATTTTTGAGAGCATACAAACGTGACACTGTAATGACACTGAAATTAGTTTCATGACACATTTATTTATTTATTTTTATAGAGAAATGTATTCTTTAGAATGATAAAATATTTGTACCATGAGTCCATAATACGCTTCATGCTCATGAATCTCATGCCACCCATATTGCTGAAGCTCCTGTACTCCCCAGCCGTGAAGTACCGAATCCTGCCTCTGTAGTGTGGATGCTCATAGAAAAGCCAGTGGCCATACATCACATGGCAAGACTGGCAGTGAGACATGTGGTCCATGATGCTGTCACAGTAATCTGTCAGCTCGTACATCTGACCCATGAAGTTATCCCTTTCATAGATCCTCATTCTGTAGGATCGGCCGTGTTCCCTATTGTATATGAATGCCTGACCCAGCAATACAGTGCAGTAGCCTTTTAGACTGTCAGTTGTGTTCTCCATTCTACATGTGACTAGCTCATACTGCCCAACTCTTCCATTGGTTCCTTTTTTTTGCACAGAAAAGGCTTTGAATTTAGACATGTGGTGGACACATCCAAAATACCTGGAGCTTGGTAGTTGCTCTTGTATTTTGTGCTGTCATATTTTAATAATAAATTATGACCAAATGCCAAACCTTCTCTTTGTGGTGCTTCTGAAGTTTTATTTTCCATTTTTTTCAAGCATTTTCAGAATTTTCAATGGCCCCACCACAAAAACATAAAAAAATAATATCAAATAAAAAAGAAAACATAAACATAACACTTAAATTGCATGCAATTATACAAATAAATGCAACATAACAATGATACAAATAAAATAAACAGTGTTGTTTACAAGGTTTCAGGTAGGTCTAACAGTAGTATTCAGGTACGGAAATTGAAGAAAGTAATCAAATGTAAAATGTAACACTTCATTGATTTTACTGTATAAATGAAATATGTTATATTAATATTTATTTATGTTACAAGCTTAATTATTTATTCAGTAAGGAGCAGAGAATAAAATTTCTCACTGTCTTCCGTTAAGGACACAGCAGCAGAGATGTAGTCAAGACAGCCTTCTGGCGAGTGTTGGTGTCACGGCTTTTCTCAGCGTGCTGCAGCTTCCACTCTGCGGTCACGCTGCAACTCCTCCTGGGATGCTTCAACATTTTAGTGTCTAAAAGAGCAATTACTAAAAGAGCAATTACTAAAAGAGCTCCACGAGTGTCTTGCCGTCTTTTTAAAGATGTCTTTTCACTCGTGTGTTTCTGGATGTGGTCGCTTCTTGGCTCCATCTGATGGTCACGATCACTGCATCACTTGCCTGGGCCTCGAGCACTCGTAGGAAGCATTCATGGATGACCATTGCAAATTCGTCAAATGAAGAGAAGTCCCCCTCCCCATGGCCCGTTCTAGTTCCTCCGCCTAGAGGAGGACTACTTCAGCTCATGGCCAGGGTGATCTGAGGGTCACAGTGAGGGCTTCCCCGCCAAGCATGTCTCTACGGGTCATTCACTCCTCCAGTGCATCGTACCCTCTGGTGTACCGCGATGTGGATGTGAAGCCTTGGACAGGGTGGGGCCCAGCACTTCATCCGGCCCACCAGCTGATGACCTGATATCGATAATTGCATTAGAGGATGAGCTAGGCTCTGGAGATGAGGATTCAGTTGCACAAAAGTCACGGGCAGGCCCTGAGTCAGATGATGCTCACTCTGGTGGTTCAGGAACACCACCTTAGCACCGCTTCTTGGACTCCCCAATCTCTCAGGCTGGCCTCTTCGGCAATGCGGTGGAGAGTATTGCCCAACAGTTCTCCTCCGCACAGAAGCAGACAGAAGCAATAAAACACATCCTGCCCTGGCGGCGTGCTGCTGTCAACACCCTGCCACCAGCTGCAGGCCCTCCGTCTGCTCATTGCCTGATCACCAGGGTACCCTCCTGGTGCCTCCACCTCCGCTCCAGCCCAGCCTCAGCAGCAGCCTTCACACCGGCTGCGGCATGGAGCTGGCACCAGTAAAAGCGAGTCTCAGGATCCTGCTCTTCAGGAGATGGTGGGGGCACAGCTCCTTTCCCTGGAAGAGAGTCGTAGGAGAATCTTTTGCTTTTTTGTACTCAAACATTCAATAAAAGAGCAGTTTCCTGTTTCTCTAGGTTTCCAATAGGGTCAAGATGGCAGTGCATGAGGCTCAGGCTCAACACTCCTGTCCCCCTCTCCTTTCACCAGCAGGCAGCAGGGCCATGTTCGAGAACACTTTGCCTTCAGACACGCCCCCTGTCCAACTGTGGAGCCAGGTAGGAGTCGTGTCACACACTCAGACCCCACTGCGGGACGCTGTGCCTTCCAGGTCAGGTTCCTATGCTCCACCTCGCTGCCCAACTGTGGGTACATCGATGGTTCCACTAGTTCCACTTGTTCGATTTCTGGGGACCTGGCTTGCGCTCCCCAGACCATCTTGCTGACTCACGAGAACCATCAGACTCAGCTATGCGATTCAGTTCACCCGGTATCCTCCCAAGTTCAGGGGCATCTGGTTCACCTCTGTGATGGACAAAGATGCCCCCGTCTTGTGAGCCGAAATCGCTGTCCTGCTGGCAAAGGATGCGATAGAGCCGGTCACTCCAGCCGAGATGAAGTTGGGGTTTTACAGCCCCTACTTCATTGTACCCAAGAAAGGCAGAGGGTTACAGCCAATCCTGGACCTGCATGTTCTTAACTGGGCCCTTCACAAGCTCCCATTCAGGATGTTAACGCAGAAACGTATCTTTCAGTGCATTTGTCCATGAAATTGGTCCACAGTGATTGACGTGTACTTTCATGTCTCGATTCTCCCTCAACACAGGCCGTTTCTCTGCTTCACGTTCGAGGGTCAAGCGTATCAGTACAAGGTCCTTCCCTTCAGGCTGGCCCTGTCACCTCATGTCTTCTCCAAGCTCGTGGAGACAGCCCCCGTCCCATTGATGGAAGGAGGCATTTGCATTCTCAACTACCTCGACGACTGGCTCATTTTGGCCCAGTCCTGAGCTCAGTTATGCAAACACAGGGATGTGGTACTCAGCCACCTCAGCCGGTTGGGGTTTGCCTGGGATGTGCATTCGATGCTGAACTGCCTGGAATCGTTCCGGAGCAGGAGGGCAGTTCCACCAAAACTGTTTCAGAGGCTCCTGGAGCATATGGCATCAGCTACCACTGTCATGCAGTCAGACCTTGCTTTTCTGCACACAAGGGTCCCTCTAGTGCAAGTGTCCAGGCATGTTGTTGTCTCAACAGATGCCTCTGCCATAGGCTGGGGTACCATGTGCAACGGGCATGCAGCATCAGGCACCTGGCCAAGGTCACTTCGGGTGATCTGGAGTCACTTCAGGGATGCTCATGTAGACCTGTTTGCCTCCCCAGATACGTCCCAATGCCAGCTGTTTTATCCCCTTTCTGAGGCGACCCTCTGCATGGATGCGCTGGCACACAGCTGGCCTCTGGGCCTTTGCAAGTATGTGTTTCCCCCAGTGAGCCTTCTTGCACAGATGCTGTGCAAGGTCAGGGAGGACGAAGAGCAGGTCCTCCTTAGCATATTCCTCTGAGGAAGGATCTTCTTTCAGATCAATGGAATCTCCATGTGTGGTCTCTGGATGGGACGTGGAGGTTCTAGGCGGTTTACCTCCAGTGGTGCTAAACACCATCACTTCACCTAGAGCACCCTCTACGAGGCACGCCTACCCACTGAAGTGGAATCTGTTTGTCAATTGATGTTCTTCCCACCAAAAGAACTGTCACATGCGTTTGGGCAAGGTTAAGATTGCCTAGTGTGAGTACACACTTACGATGTGTCTGGAGCCTGAGACTTGAGGGCATATTCTGAGATTTGTGTTAATGTCTCTGTTAGGAGCATCCATATTCAGTGCTACACTGTCACTGTGATTAGTCAAAGTGTCAAGGCTCCACTCATGCTTGATCCTATTCAGTCCCATCATCAGTCCCTGCAGCAGGAGAGGCGTGGTTCAGCGAAGTCTGCGACAAGACAGAACTGGTTTCTCAATGTCAAGGATACTTCCTTGGTAGGACTGATCCTTCCAAGTCACTTCCTTCAGAGGCTAGGTGAGACTCCTCTTTAGCATACGGAGAACACATAAATGGAACAGGCTAGCAAGTGCACGTAATTGCATCATTACATCAGTGAAAAGGTCCGTTTGAATAACGCTGTGAATGGTATCATTTAAATTACTTTGGACAACTTAATTAGTTATTTATAAAAAAAATGCAGATGACGCAACCAATTGTTAAATGACAGGCCCGGTTCAGTTAACCATTTGTATTTGTTTAATTTACAATATCAATACGGTAGTAATTTGTACTGGCATTTAAACGTCAAACTTTACTTAATATTTACTACAGTTATTGTCGGGTCTCGGGGCTAATCACCTGTCTTTTTGGTGTGTGTGTGTGTGTGTATTTGTGTGTGTTTGGATCGCTTGTCAGCTCACCACGTCTACCTGTTTAAGTTTTCCCCGCCCTCCTTGTTTCTTCCTTAATTGCTCGCCACCTGTTCTCTATGTTCTTCAAATTTTTCCCCTTTATCATTCCCTGTGTTTCTCTGTCTATTGTCAGACTGTTGTTACTCGTTTCAATAGCTCTGGTCTTCTAGCTGTTCTTGGCACTCACCTTGTCGTGTCTTGTCCTCAGGCTCCAGTGTGTTTAGCTGATTTCTCTGCCCCCTGTTCTTACAAAGTGCAGAGCTCTTGGAAGCTTCCAGTCCTCATCACTCCGGTTTCAGCGGACATACGAATTACTGTGGAACGTTACTCATCGGCTTTGATTCATATGCTTCGACTATTCATCCAGTCACTACGAGTAATCCAGTGAACGTGACTCATCTGCTCTGCTTCCTATGCTTTAAATAAAGCCTTGTGTAAACCCGCATTTGAATCCTGCCCATTTCTCCTGACAGTTATAACAAATGATTGGTAACGTAAATAAAAACCGTTAACGCTCCGACTACGTTAACGTTCGACATTTTAGAATTTTTGAACTAACGTTAGCAAAGCTGCGCGCATGGGATTGTGGGTGATTAAAGAGCGCGAAGGATACACATATGCATCCTTTCCTGTGTATGGGATATTCTTCGAACGAAGGACTCAGTCCTTGGTTGAAATTCCGAGGATCCTCAACATTGGAACAGTCCTTCTACGGATGTCGATGACGTAGCATCCTCGAAATACTGGCTTCCGAGGATCCTTCCTTGACATTGAGAAACACCTAGAGAGCGAGGAGATGAACTGCGGTAAGTGAGTCAAGTGAAGAACGATCAACACCTGGTTCTCGTTGCAGTGATTGGCGTGGGGAGGTGATATATAATCTGTTTGGGAATGAGTGGAAAAAAGAGAGAGAGCTCGTCGGGACGTGGAGGCAGGAAGCCAGCAAGATAAATGCTGCAGAGTATTGTAAAATGGAAAAGTGTTTGGATGTGTGTGCCCATGTGGCGAGATTTGTTTTGTTTCATTTTATAATATAAAATAAACTATCCACGAGCCTCAGAAAGCCAACCCCGATCTCCTTCCTCCTCAGCCAAACAAACGTTATATTATTACACCGTGGTACTGTTTATTAGTGATTACTTTGATCTGCAGGATCCACATGCCTGCTCTAAACACGCTGCCTTATGCCATGGATAGTGTTTGTGACAATGAAAGTGTGTAGCCCTGATCTTGCGAGATTGCAGGTGGAGCTACAGTATCTCCAGCTTGGCTTTGCCTCTCTAATATGGGTATTATTGTCTGTAGAAATTCTCACTGGCCATGGACATATTTAAATGCTCGGTTGAGAGATGCTTGTGAGCCTTCTCTCCCAGGGTGTCTGACAGTGGGACTTTATCTTCTCAATTCGCTTGTTCTCATTTGCTTCGAGACCACTGGTATTTACCTGCCATAGCGAGGATGATCGAGAGCAGAAATTACATGGTTTCAGCACAAATGTAAAGAACTCAAAAGAGCAATTCACTGTGTTTATTCCCACTAAATTAAGTGTGTGTGCTGCACAAGTAACCCATTCTGCCAGCGGATTTCCCATTAGAATGCATGACTGTACACCCTTATAAACCCCTGACATGTTGCGTTGTCTCAACATTGTCCTTGACAATTATGTCAATTCCCAGCTCATTCAGTACAGTCATCACAGAGTTAAAAAGTGATTCCTCTGGCGTGTAATGGGAAGAAATTCAAGGAAGCACTCCAGCATTCTATGGCCGTTCATCAAAAGCTGCATCCTCCAGAGGTCGCATTTGCAGGCTGCATAACCCATTTCTGGAGGCTATCATGCTATTAAGAGAAATGTCCACTGATTATCTCTAAAACACAGGTTCAATATGTAAACCCTGGCAGTTTTTATTATGTATATCTAGGTACTTATTTCTGTGTTTTCTTTGTTTTTATTACATTGCTTCTAGTATGTATCATGGTGGTTCAGAATTCAAACTAAACCCAACCCCTAAACCTGCCCTATAGTGTTAACAAATGTAAAACTGATGTAAAAACACATTTGTTGAGGCAACCTTGCCATTTCAACTTCTTTACATGTACATTTGAACCGCTTTGTCGAACCATGGTTACATGGGATTCGAACCGGAGCTCCTCGCCTCTGAAGTTCATCTCAGTACTTCGTGAGCTACAGAAAAAACCTAAAGCTTCTGAAAACCAATGGATATAAATCTGGATATGTGTGATGCTAACGTTCAAAAGCATCAGTTTTCATATCTTCCAGCATATTAATATTGTTTTGAAGTCATAACATGATATTGTTCATGTAATTGTGCAAAAATTACGCTTTATTAATTGAAACTCTGTAAATTTGAATGAAAAGGAATAAAAAGTGTTTACTGAGTTTTACTGCCTCTACTGTTAATTTCTTTTGGAAACTGCAGTGATATGTACTTATTGGTACGTATTTCGCGTCTTGCGAAAACTTGCCCCCAGATACGTATTTGCCATGAGACCAGGTAGGTTTTTGCAGACATGCATGTTCAAATTGTGTATCCGTTGCACATACAATATTATGATACTATATTGATACCATATTAATGAAAATATAAATAAATAAAATACAGTGACAGTACAACAGTACTGTGCAAATTTTAGCAATAATGATAATTTAGACAGTTTTATGTTGTAGAGAAATTAATTTATTGAAAGATTTGAACACTAGTACCAGGAGTCCATGATACGCCTCATGCTCATGAATCTCATGCCACCCATATTGCTGAAGCTCCTGTACTCTCCAGGCCTGAAGTACCACATCCTGCCTCTGTAGTGGGGCTGCTCATAGAAGAGCCAGTGGCCTTCCATCACATGACAGGACTGGCATTGAGACATGCGATAACGGTCCATGATGCTGTCACAATCATCCATCATCTCGTACATTTGACCCATGAAATTCTCCCTCTCGTAGATCCTCATTCTGTAGGATCCCCTGTACTGTAGTGCAAGAAATGTCAGTTATGTTTAAATTATTCAGGAAGAATAATTATCACATGTAACCATATCTTCAGCAGCACTCTAGGTCTGTCTCTCACAGATCATCATTCTGAAAATATCTGTTTCTTTTCAAGTTGAAAGATTTCTAAGCAAATGGTTACGAATATATTTAGGACCTTTTTCTATTGTCAATTAATAAATATGTCAGCAGGTTCATAGAGCTTACCATAGGGATCATACGGCAGGACTTGATGCAGTTGCTCATTCCAAATATAGACATGTAATCAGCATATTCGCCCCTCCTAAAGAAATACTGATTTCCCATGTAGTTGGGTTGATCATACATCATCCAGCATCCACTGTGCACTCTGCAAGAGTGACAGCGGCTCATGTAGGAGGAGAAATCGGCACAATCGCTCATACAGTCATAAGAGCGACCCTGGAAATTTCTTTCCTCATAAAAGGTGACCTGAAAATTCAAAGTTAATTTCTTAGATGTTTTAAGTAAGAAATACCACATTAAAGTATAGCTGTAAATAAATTGAAAAAATTAAGTTAAACTGTATGGAATAGGTACTGGAACAAGGTTTACCTTCATGGTTGCGCTAGTTCCACAAATGAGAAGCTGAAGCTGAAGCTGAAGCTGAAGCTGATTCTGCTTGTTGACCAACTGCTGTCACCCCTACCTTTATACTTGTCCAAGAATAAAGAATACACAGCCTCTATTGTTAGTCAATTCCTGACTGTGCAATTGGAACAGAGGCCATTATAGTTAAAACATAGTACCGGTATGTATATTTTCGTCATCTCACAGTTTTAGGAATCTAGAATTTCTTAAGTTTTTATTTGCTAAATGAAAGAACTTGAATGTAGAACAGAAAAGAAAAACCTAACAAAAAGTGTGTCAATTCATTATCTTGTTTCAGAGTTTTCTTTCATTATTTTTTGTTTGTTTGTTTGATCTTAGTGGTACTCTTTTCAATGCTTATGGGAATCTATCTTCTCATTGCCCACCTTTAGTTGAAGCAGAGCTACATGACTGATCCATTTTAGTCCAACTGTAATTTAATTGGAGACCTTTTTATTTCTTTTGAGACCAATTTTATTATGTGCCTTTTGGATTAATTATTGTAGTCCTTGTATACACTTGAGGTTTTTGTTATATTCTTTTTGTGTCTGTTGCAGGTTATAATACTAATAATTTCTAGAGGTGTTTTATTATTGTTATAATAATTATTATTATTTATTTATTTATTTTTTATAGCAGTTATTGCCTCTTGTAACCATCTGTAAATTTTCTTGCTGGCTATTTATCCTCTAGCAAGTATTTCTCTTAAATTGATAAAAAACTTTTCCCAGTGGTTAACTTAATTTTCTGCACACCATGCACACACACTCTACATTAAAGAACAAGAGCTGATGCACTGAAAAAGCTATCAAACATGTAAGCTGGAGTTGTTCTATAGCAGTCTCCAAAGCGATAAATTCTGCTAAAATATATGTGTAATACAGCCAGTCTGTTTTCTTTCACACATTTACTCTGTTTGCTGTGACTAAATCTGCAAGCAAACCATGACATTTTCCTGATTTGTGCTCATGTGAAAATTTAATAATTCTGATAAAATATTTTAAAATGAAATTAAAATGACAGTAATCCTGATTAATAAATGTGGTTATGCTATTGTTTTAGTGATTACCATTTAAGGATTATCATGTAGCACCTACATTCGATTTAGCTTCTTAGCTCACTAGTCCTGGATTATATATTCATAGCACATTACATCCAGCACTTGGGCTCATACTACTGCTTGCCGGGAATCTCACCATTCCTCTTTGGCATAATGAAAAGTTCTCAGGATTTGTAACTGAAGAACAGTTTAATATGAAAAAGTCTTAAATCCGTTAGGAACCTAACTGATCCCAGTTATATTTAAGTAGTTTTGAATGGTAGACCTTCTGTCATAATACGTTGTTTATTTATTGTTCTTAAAGGGTTAGTTCACTCAAAAATGAAAATTCCCTTGTTGAAAAAAACAGCATATGCTGGTGAGGTATTTTTGAAATATGACTGCTGGTCATGTGCTGGCCTTAATCTGGTCCTAAGAAACGAATTCCTGCTCAGGACCAGCTTATTACCAGCACATGACCAGCAGCCATGTTCCAAACATACCAAACCATCATATGCTGTTTTGTTTTTTTTTATTAGAAAAGTGATTGGAAGTGTGTGCGCATGTGGTGCGATTTGTTTTGTTTCATTTTAAAATATAAAATAAACTACCCACGAGCCTCAGAAAGCGAACCCCGATTTCCTTCCTCCTCAGCCAAACAAACGTTATATTATTACACCGTGGTACTGTTTATTAGTGATTACTTTGATCTGCAGGATCCACATGCCTGCTCTAAACAGGCTGCATTATGCTGTGGATAGTGTTTGTGACAATAAAGTGTGTAGCCCTGATCTTGCCAGATTGCAAGTGGAGCTACAGTATATCCAGCTTGGCTGTGCCTCTCTAATATGCATATTATTGTCGGTAGAGATTCTCACTGGCCATGGACATATTTAAATGCTCTGTTGAGAGATGCTTGTGAGCTTTCTCTCCCAGGGTGTCTGACAGTGGGACTTTATCTTCTCAATTTGCTTGTTCTCATTTGCTTCGAGACCACTGGTATTTACCTGCCATAGCGAGGATGATCGGGAACAGAAATTAAATAGTTTCTAGTTAATAGTTCCTATAGTCCACTAGAGCCTGCACATTTGTGGCCGTGTATCCCTCTCGCAATATGTACGCCTGATCAATCACTGATGGATTGGCGATAGGGATGAGTGTGCCATCCACCAGGCCCAAGACTCTGGGGATGGCAGCTAATTTTTCAATATAGCCACGTCAGGCAAAATGTCAAAAGGGCTTAAGTTTTGCCAAATAAAAAAATTGACGTGGCTGTCCCCGTCTTTGATTCAATACAAGGACACGTTGGATTGCTGCCATAGTTGGTCACTTACTGGACACCACCATGCTTACCAATTTATAGATCTTGGACATTTAGAGCCAAATTGTTTGCCAGATTTTAATTATCAAAAGTGATTGCAAATTTAAACGCTTTAATGACATTACGAAATAGCCTCGGCCAATTACCACCATATTAGTTCTGATACCACATAAAGTTAACTTCATAAATAGGCCTGTATCCATTGCGAACATATTTTATTATTAGTCTTAAAATGTCCATAACATAAAATTATTGTTAAGACTACAATATTGTCAACATAGTTTGACTTGTACTGCGCTGCGCTGATTTCTAAAGACTGCTGCACAGAGGCGGGGACTATCGTCTTGAATTCAAACAATGCTAAGAGAGAGCTTACGAATGGTCCAGACCGACCTTACGAAAGTGTGACTTATAGAAGATATACTTAGCGTATGGATGTGTCAGGAATCGTGCCATAAGGTTAAGAGAGAGGTTAAGGAATAGGTTAAAAACTACTTAGTGATAAGAATGTTTTGGGGACCTGGGCCCTGTCCCTTTTTAAATGTCTTTACACCCAAGTTACCGTGCAATTTTTCCCTGAAGTCTGATCAGTTATGTTGTCTGATTTAAGAGTCAATATTTCATTGTGCCCCGGAATATTACTGTCGTTTTTATCTAAGGGGGCAGAGTAAACATAAAAAAGAAAACTGCTTACTAAATGATTATAAGAACTATGACTTATTGCTGCTGCTAACTCATATTCAGTGTGTAAAACACATGGATATGCGACGGCTGGTGATGGTAAGTGTGTATTGCTGCAGCATTCTGGATTTTCCTTTTGTCTGTAAGTGAACCAAAGTAGTCAGTTAGTTTTGGAATTTTAGCTGTAAGACTGGACTCAGGTTTTTTCACTTCAACTTTATTTCTCCTTTTTTGCACACCAATATCAATTTATTAAAAACATTTTGAACACCAGCAGCGAGCCAAGAGGTATAGGCTTTTTCACATTCTTGACATGCGGAAGCAAAATGCCAAGAGGCCTTTCTTGACGTAATGGCGGATGCCACAAAATTGTATATAGATTATAATTGAAGGGTGAATTATATAAATCAGGAACATCTCCAATAATTTCTTGTTTTTTGTATAATTAGACACAAGACAACCACTTATATGAATTGTCAATCAATCCCCTTCTTCCATGGGGACCCTTGATTGGCTGGAGGAAATGGGAATTTCCTTATATCATTGATTGACAATTCATATAAACGGTTGTCTTGTGTCTAATTATAAAATGATCGGAAGTCTTTTTCAAAGTCAAAATCTTTTCTTTTCCTTTTCTTTAACACCATACTATATGAGGTGTTAATTCTACATAACATTTACTACACACGGCATAGCAAAACGGCAAGAGCGGTCATGTTTTTGCAATGTTTTTGCCAACCCAGTCTCATGGCAAATACGTTTGGGTATGTTTCTGCAATAGAGGTTTTACATACCTTACCGAACATTTTGTGGCAATTTCAAAGAGAAATGTCCACTGATTAGCTCTAAAACACAGGTTCAATATGTAAACCCTGGCAGTTTTTATTATGTATATCTAGGTACTTATTTCTGTGTTTTTATTACATTTCTTCTAGTATGTATCAAGGTGGTTCAGAATTCAAACTAAACCCAACCCTAAACCTACCCTATAGTGTTAACAAATGCAAAACTGATGTAAAAACACATTTGTTGATCCAACCTTGCCATTTCAACTTCCTTACATGTACAGTCATGCCCACAAATATTGGCACCCTTGGCAAATATGATCAAATAAGGTTGTGAAAATTCATCTGTGTTGTTAATCCTTTTGATCTTTTATTTAAAAAAAATCACAAACATTTATCTTTTCATTGGATAATAAGAATTTTAAATGGGGGGAAATATCATTATGAAATAAATGTTTTTCTCTAATACTCATTGGACACAATTATTGGCACCCTTTTATTCAATACTTTTTGAAACCTCCATTTGCCAGTTTAACAGCTCTGAATTTTCTCCTATATTGCCTGATGAGGTTAGAGAACACCTCACAAGAGATCAGAGACCATTCCTTCATCCAGAATCACTCCAGACCCTTCAGATTCCCAGCTTCTCCTCTTCAGTTCACTCCTCTCATTTTCTATAGGGTTCAGTTCAGAGGACTGGAAGGGCTATAGCAGAAGCTTGGTTTTGAGCTCAGTGACCCATTTCTGTGTTGTTTTTGAGGTTTGTGTTTGGATTATTGTACAGTTGGAAGATCCAAACATAGCCCATTATAAGATTTCTCAGTCAGTCACTTACTGATTTTTTATTTGTTGGTATTTGATAGAATCCATAATGCCATGTGTCTAAACAAGATATCCAGGACCTCCAGCAGAAATATAGGCCCACAACATCAAAAATACAGCAGTATATTTCATTGTACACATGGGGTACTTTTTTTCTCTGTGTTCACCAAACCCATCTTGAGTGTTTGCTGCTAAAAAGCTCATTTTTTTGTTTCATCTGATCATAAAAGCCAGTCCCATTTAAAATTCCAATCATGGCTGATAACTGAATATGCTTTAGTTTGTTTTTGCATGAGCTAGGATCATTTTTCTTGTATCCCTCCCAAACAACATGTGGTGATGTAGGTTCTGTTTGACATTTTTTTTTTCAAGGTTTTCTGAACCAGAGACTCAACTATTTTCTGCAGTTCTCCAGCTCTGACCCTTGGAGAGTTTTTAGCCACTCAAACTCTCCTTCTCACCGCACATTAGGAAGATATAGGCACACGTCATCTTCCAGGCAGTTTTGTAACATTTGTTGGTTGGAAATTCTTAATTATTGCCCTGATGGTGGAAATGGGAATTTTCACTGCTCTAGCTCTTTTCTTAAAGCCACTTCACCGATTTGTGAAGCCCAATATCTTTTGCTGCACATCAGAAATATATTCTTTGGTTTTTCTCATTGTGATGGATGATTAAGGGAATTTGGGCTTTGTTTTCCCTCCACTTTATATTTCTGTGAAACAGGAAGCAATGGCTGGATAATTTCATGTTTATAATCATGCTGGAGTGCTTAAAATTGTGAATATGAATGGGAATATACTTCAGAGATATTTTACTCATAAGAATTTCTAGGGGTGCCAATAATTGTGTCCAACGAGTATTTGAGAAAAACATTAATTTCATAATGATATTTCCCCTCCGTTTTAAATTCTTATTATCCAATGAAAGGATACATTCTTGTGAATTTTTTAAATAAAAAATCAAAAGGATTAACAATGCAGATGAATTTTCACAGCCTTTTTTTTATCATATTTGCCAAGGGTGCCAATATTTGTGGGCATGACTGTAGATTTGAACCGCTTTGTCGAACCATGGTTAAATGGGATTCGCACCGGAGCTCCTCGCCTCTGAAGTTCATCTCAGTACTCCGTGAGCTACAGAAAAATACCACTTCTGAAAACCCATAGATATGAATCTGGATATGTGTGATGCTAACGTTCAAAAGCATCAGTTTTCAAATCAAAGTCATAACATGATATTGTTCATGTAATTGTGCAAAAATTATGCTTTATTAATTGAAACTCTGTAAATTTGCATGAAAAGGAATAAAAGGTGTCTGAGTTTTACTGCCTCTACTGTTCATTTCTTTTGGAAACTACAGTGATATTTACTTATTACGTATTTCGCGTCTAGCGAAAACGTGCCCCCAGATACGTATTTGACATGAGACCAGGTAGGTTTTTGCAGACATGCATGTTCAAATTGTGTATCCATTGCACATACAATATTATGATACTATATTGAAACCATATTAATGATCTTACCATATATAAAATACAGTGGCAGTACTACAGTACTGTGCAAATTTTAGCAATAATGATAATTTAGACAGTATTATGTTGTAGAGAAATTAATTTATTGAAAGATTTGAACACTAGTACCAGGAGTCCATTATACGCCTCATGCTCATGAATCTCATGCCACCCATATTGCTGAAGCTCCTGTACTCTCCAGGCCTGAAGTACCACATCCTGCCTCTGTAGTGGGGCTGCTCATAGAAGAGCCAGTGGCCTTCCATCACATGACAGGACTGGCAGTGAGACATGCGATAACGGTCCATGATGCTGTCACAATCATCCATCATCTCGTACATTTGACCCATGAAGTTCTCCCTCTCGTAGATCCTCATTCTGTAGGATCCCCTGTGCTGTAGTGGAAGAAATGTCAGTTATGTTTAAATTATTCAGGAAGAATAATTATAACATGTAACCATATCTTCAGCAGCACTCTAGGTCTGTCTCTCACAGATCATCATTCTAAAAACAAATCTGTTTCTTTTCAAGTTGAAGGATTTCTAAGCAAATGGTTACGAATAAATTTAGAACCTTTTTCTATTGTCAATTAATAAATATGTCAGCAGGTTCATAGAGCTTACCATAGGGATCATACGGCAGGACTTGATGCAGTTGCTCATTCCAAACATAGACATGTAATCAGCATATTCGCCCCTCCTAAAGAAATACTGATTTCCCATGTAGTTGGGTTGATCATACATCATCCAGCATCCACTGTGCACTCTGCAAGAGTGACAGCGGCTCATGTAGGAGGAGAAATCGGCACAATCGCTCATACAGTCATAAGAGCGACCCTGGAAATTTCTTTCCTCATAAAAGGTGACCTGAAAATTCAAAGTTAATTTCTTAGTTGTTTTAAGTAAGAAATACCACATTAAAGTATAGCTGTAAATAAATTGAAAAAATTAAGTTAAACTGAATGGAAAAGGTACTGGAACAAGGTTTACCTTCATGGTTGCGCTAGTTCCACAAATGAGAAGCTGAAGCTGAAGCTGATTCTGCTTGTTGACCAACTGCTGTCACCCCTACCTTTATACTCATCCAAGAATAAAGAATACACAGCCTCTATTGTTAGTCAATTCCTGACTGTGCAATTGGAACAGAGGCCATTATAGTTAAAACATAGTATGTAGATTTTCGTCATCTCACAGTTTTAGGAATCTAGAATTTCTTACGTTTTTATTTGCTAATTGAAAGAACTTGAATGTAGAACAGAAAAGAAAAACCTAACCAGAAGTGTGTCAATTCATTATCTTGTTTCAGAGTTTTCTTTCATTATTTTTTGTTTGTTTGTTTGATCTTAGTGGTACTCTTTTCAATGCTTATGGGAATCTATCTTCTCATTGCCCACCTTTAGTTGAAGCAGAGCTACACAAGACTTGGACCATGACTGATCCATTTTAGCCCAACTGTAATTTCATTGGAGACCTTTTTATTTCTTTTGAGACTCATTTTATTATGTGCCTTTTGGATTAATTATTGTAGTCCTTGTATACACTTGAGGTTTTTGTTATATTCTTTTTGTGTCTGTTTCAGGTTCTAATACTAATAATTTCTAGAGGTGTTTTATTATTGTTATAATTATATTTATTATGATTATTATTTATTTATTTATTTATTTATTTATTTATTATTGCCTCTTGTAACCATCTGTAAAATTTTCTTGCTGGCTATTTATCCTCTAGCAAGTATTTCTCTTAAATTGATAAAAAAAAACTTTTCCCAGTGGTTAACTTAATTTTCTGCACACCATGCACATACACTCTACATTAAAGAACAAGAGCTGATGCACTGAAAAAGCTATCAAACATGTAAGCTGGAGTTGTTCTATAGCAGTCTCCAAAGCGATACATTCTGCTAAAATATTAGTGTAATACAGCCAGTCTGTTTTCTTCCACACATTTACTCTGTTTGCTGTGACTAAATCTGCAAGCAAACCATGACATTTTCCTGATTTGTGCTCATGTGAAAATTAAATAATTGTGATAAAATGTTTTAAAATGAAATTAAAATGACAGTTATCCTGATTAATAAATGTGGTTATGTTATTGTTTTAGTGATTACCATTTAAGGATTATCATGTAGCACCTACATTCGATTTAGATTCTTAGCTCACTAGTCCTGGATTATATATTCATAGCACATTACATCCAGCACTTGGGCTCATACTACTGCTTGCCGGGAATCTCACCATTCCTTTTGGCATAGTGAAAAGTACTCAGGATTTGTAACTGAAGAACAGTTTAATATGAAAAAGTCTTAAATCCTTTAAGAACCTAACTGATGCCAGTTATATTTAAGTAGTTTTGAATGGTAGACCTTCTATCATAATACGTTGTTGCTATTTATTGTTCTTAAAGGGTTAGTACACTCAAAAATGAAAATTCCCTTGTTGAAAAAAACAGCATATGCTGGTTAGGTATTTTTGAAACATGCTGGCTGCTGGTCAACCGAATGGGTTAAAAATACTTCAAAAATATTTGCAAATGATGCACTTTGTAACAATGCAAAAGTGACCTGATTGACAGTTCTGTAGGTATGTGACAAACTGACCTATACGCACGAGCGCTTTTTTTCCCGCGGCTGTGTTCCCAGCAGGTAATCAGTGCCAGACGCGTCGGTGACTTAGGAAATGTTTCTTATCTTTGCTTTGTGAATACCTCTAAAGCCCATATACTAGTGACGTAAATTAAGTCCTCACTTTGATTTTCACGTTCGAATTTCCAAGTTGTCTGCCGTAAGAAGAAAGTTATAAACGAAGCAACATTTCTCTCGTGTTTGGCATCAAAATCCGCTATGAAGGGGAGTATTTTTTTGTTTCAAACCCAATACTTTTGGTAGAATATACATTTAACTTGAATTAGGTGAAGTTTCGGATTGATTGTAACATTCGCATGTGTTTTTTTACGATCCGCAAGTGACGTTGGTCAAAAGCAGAATTGGCCATTCAATCATATTGGCTTCCAAAACTTCTGCCAATTTTCATCACTCCGTGCAGTATTTTTCAAAGTAATCATACAGAACAAAGGTTAAGAATCTCTAGATTACATTATTGGCATGATTTTTTCAAACATATAAATAAATACCATGGATGGTTATGTATTTGTTTAGGAACAACTGTGCTTCTGGCCGCCTGCTAGGTCATTTGACTTGTATCTGGCAAGCTGATTGGCCGAATCTTACAAACATTTCAGCCCATGTGTGCTGTATTATTCTGCACAGAGTTGGTAAAATTGAATTATTTTCACAATTACTGAAATGTCTTTTCTTTTCTTTTTTCAAAAAAAGAAATTAAAGCAGCAAAAACAACAAAATGTCTGTAGTACTTGTAGGCTTACAAGTATATATTATATACAAGTGTATATTACTTTTTGAAATATAATATAAATATCATATTATACTTAAAAATAAATAAATATAATAATATACTTTTGATATAATATAATATCATATTTTTAAAAGGCTGATTATTTCGATTTCATATGGAAATATATGCTTGGATTGATGCTCTCGGTTTTATTAATTAGTGCAGCAGATTTTTGTACAGAAAAGATGCTTACGATGTGAAGCCACTTTTTGAGGGAGTGAAAGAGTAAAGATATGTAGCCTACACATGCACAATCCCTCACCGAAATTCAGGAACTGATTAAATAAAACTCTATTATACAGAGATTTCTGAAATTAAATTTCATGATTTTTCTACAAATTTTCCAAGCCTGGAAATTGCTGGTTTAAAATTTCATGACTTTTTTCAGGTTTTTCATGACCGTACGAACTCTAATAAAAGCAACTTATGTGCTGTTAATCACTTATAGTTGTGATTGCGCAAATGCTCTGTTAACTCTCCCTACTCTAATCATATGCTGGATCTGTTACCCCGTTTGCTCCAGGACCTCACAATTTACAAATTAAGCACTGGGAAAGCACGCACATGCATCATGGGACTCTCCAAAATGGTGGAAGATGGTAATTTTGTGGAGAAGAATTGTTGAATTAATTATGTTATTTTTGTTTTCTTTGCGCACAAAAAATATTCTCATAGCTTCGCAAAATTGAAGTTGAGTCACTGTGTGACTAGTGATTAGTTAGTGACTGGGAATATTGCAGTTGCGTTGCTGCCTATGCAGGGTCAGAGAGGACTCAGATTAAAAATATATATCTTAATTTATGTTCTGAAGATAATCGAAGGTCTTACAGGTTTGGAACAACATGAGAGTGAGTAATTAATGACAGAAATTTCATTTTGGGGTGAACTATGCCTTTACATATAATAATTCTTCTTAAGTGTATTAACGCTTAAAACACTTATGATACTTTGACCACTGAATTTAAATCACTTTTTATTAAACAATTACAGATCAATAACCTCATGGCACTAAGCCTCAAATTTGTACAGTGCTGAACTGTTAACACCCTTTCTATGATACGTTCAGTGTTTCCCTAAGGGGTTTTATTGGTTAGCTTTCAGCAGTTAGCCTCTCTTGATGGATACTGTGAATACACTGTTAATTGGGCAAAACATTTATATTTCTTGGTTGATGACAATTCAGATATAGTAATGTACAGGGGCCACCTGCAGAATTGTCATTCATCGTATATATAAGAAAATAAATGTTAGCCTAAATCTAGGTCACTGCATCACTACAGCTGTTTGTTTTAATTTAGTTGTCCTAATTAAATAAGCCTCTGTCACACTGTAGACTGGTGTTTTCAGTTTCACTAAATAGTCTATTACCTCATCAACTCTTTGAATCACTGACAGAACCTGCAAACTGAAATACCTATCTACTGCCTGGAACAGGTAAGGTTTTTTTTTATTTTAACTTTTTTTTTTTTATTAATTTGTTTTTTTTTTTTTTATAGTTTTTTTATATATGTATTTTTAAAAGATGTCTCTAACCATTAAAGGAATACTCTACTTTTTTTGAAAATAGGCTCATTTTCCAAAGAGTTAAACAGTTGAGTTTTACCGTTTTCTGATCCATTCAGCTGATCTCCAGGCCTGGTGGTGGCACTTTTAGCTTAGCTAATATCACTGCATAATATCACTCGTAATATCAGCGCCTGAAAATTGGCAGAAATGGCAAGTGGGGGAATAATGGTATACATCAGTGTTCCTCAATAAGCGGCCCATAAGAGAAAAATGTTTGGCCCGCGCTAATTTAAAATAAAGTGGCATTAAAAATTTTAATACAACAGAACTTATTATAATCAGTGATGCTGTCTACACTCGATGTGGCGCAGCACGGCATGACAAATCCTCAACAGAAAACTGCTGACTCACTCTATTTATGATGTTCTGACTGACATAATGTTCAAATGATTTGCAATGCTCTGTAGTGTCCAGTGTAGATATACGATGTGACAGCAAAAACATTCTGTCATATTTTGTATGTTGTTCCTGTCACGTCACAGAAAATAAAAAGCATTTCTAACATAGAATTCTATGTCGCTTATTGTCATGTGTTGCTGTCGCGGTATGGACACACAGTGTTACAGTTTCACCCCCCAAAATCTAAGTATAAAAATATTAATGCTAACAGATCTAATAATTGAATCTGCAATCAGGGAAAGTGGAAAGAAGAGATCCAGTCTGGAGATTGAACAGTTGATTTGCATGGCAGACATGGAGATCCAGATTTTTTCTTTGTTCATATATTTGTAATATTCAACAGGCAATGTTCTTCTGTATCTAAATGCAAAAATGTTCATGATTGTTTGAATAAAACAAATCTGAATATTTATCTTGTGACCATCTTTTGATTATTTTTATTTGAAAAACTAATTGAGGAACCCAGGTATATATAATTGTTGATATGCATGATTAATACAGTTCTCTGATATATGTGAGAAATTAGATTAGAGAGATAATATTGAATGCTGGTGGTGTCAGGCTACACATTTTGACAATTCCCTGTGCATTTCACAGTGCCACAATACATACAGTAGATTTGTCTAGATAGCAAGAATTACTAATCTTTTGTGTGGTTTTTAAGTTATGTTTGTTTTTTTGTTTTTTGTTTTAATGCGAGTATAAAACTGTTTTACACTATTGAAGACCATTTTCAAGCACCTTTCATTAAATAACTCTTCATTCAAAACATTTAACCCATCCTCATTTAAACTTGGCTTTAAAAGAGTAAATAATCCACTGTTCTGGTCTCACAAGCTTAATAGTAAATGTGTTTAATTCATTAGTGTTGGTTTACACATGCAAATATTAGTGGAAGTAATGATTTTGCAGGCACAAGGTTTAGTGTTGTAGAGAAATTATTTTATTGAAACACTAGTACCAGGAGTCCATGATGCGCCTCATGCTCATGAATCTCATGCCACCCATATTACTGAAGCTCCTGTACTCTCCAGGCCCGAAGTACCACATTCTGCCTTTGTAGTGGGGCTGCTCATAGAAGAGCCAGTGGCCTTCCATCACATGACAGGACTGGCAGTGAGACATGCGATAACGGTCCATGATGCTGTCGCAATCATCCATCATCTCGTACATCTGGCCCATGAAGTTCTCCTTCTCGTAGATCCTCATTCTATAGGATCCCCTGTACTATAGTGGAAGACAAGTCAGTTATTTATAAATTAATTAAGAAGAATAATTATCACATGTAACCATATATTTAGCAGCACTCTAGGTCTGTCTCTCACAGATCATCATTCTGAAAATATCTGTTTCTTTTCAAGTTGAAAGATTTCTAAGCAAATGGTAACGAATAAATTTAGGACCTTTTTCTATTGTCAATTAATAAATATGTCAGCAGGTTCATAGAGCTTACCATAGGGATCATACGGCAGGACTTGATGCAGTTGCTCATTCCAAACATAGACATGTAATCAGCATATTCACCCCTCCTAAAGAAATACTGATTTCCCATATAGTGAGGCTGATCATACATCATCCAGCATCCACTGTGCACTCTGCAAGAGTGACAGCGGCTCATGTAGGAGGAGAAATCGGCACAGTCTCCGGTACAGTCATAAGAGCGTCCCTGGAAATTTCTTTCCTCATAAAAGGTAACCTGAAAATTCAAAAGTTAATCTCTTAGCTGTAGAAAACACCACAATATGGTAATTTAAGTGAAAATGTATAAAATAGAAGCTAAATTATATGTAATTTACCCTCATTGTTGCGGTGGTTGGTCCTCAGTAGTTCCACAAATGAGAAGCTGAAGCTGATTCTGCTTGTTGACTGACTGCTGTCACCCCTACCTTTATACTAGTCCAAGACTAAAGACTACACAGCCTCTATTGTTAGTCAATTCCTGACTGTGCAAGTTAGAATAGAGGCCATTATAGCTGTTGCATAGTCCGTAGATTTTTTGTCCTGACATTTTCAGGAATCTAGAATTTCATAAGTTTCTATTTGCTAAAATGAAGAACTTGAAAAGTGGAATGCTAAAGAAAGATTTAAACAAAGAGTGTTAATGTATTGTCTTGTTTCAGTTTTTTCTTTCATTCCTTTTTATTTGTACTGAACTTCAGAATGATCCTTATGGGCATCTGTCTTCTGATTGCCCTCCATCAGTAGAATTTTTTTTTTTTTTTTTTTTTTTTTTTTTATGGTGCTGTAAAATATATTAAATTAATCATCATATATCCTTGTAATATTAAAAATCAAGGAGAACAACAATTTTCTAAGTAAAATGAACATATTTAATTAATGTAATTAATTAACTGTATGAGAAGAGTAACTTTTATTAATATTTGCATGTTTTATAGTCATTGCACATAAATCTAAAAATATTGAGTACATTTTAATCTAAAAGTTCAGCATGCTTGCCTTGAATGCATTCATGCGCATTTGTAAGGCAAGGCAAGGCAAGTTTATTTATATAGCACATTTCTTACACAATGGTAATTCAAAGTGCTTTACATAAAAGAAAGTAAAATAATAATGAAAAAAGATAATAACAAGAATAAAACAAGCAATTGTAAAACTTTTAAAATTATTAAAAAATGTTGTTATTTAAAATGAATTTAAAACAGTTAGAAAATGATTTTACATAAAATAAAAATAAAAATAAAAAAACAGTGAAAATATAGTGCAATCAGTTAGGACATTACACATTGTTCATTCAATAAATGCACAGCTAAACAGATGGGTTTTGAGTCTAGATTTAAATGTGACTAGTTTTAGCACATCTGATCTCTTCTGGAAGCTGATTCCAACTGCGGGCGGCATAGTAACTAAAGGTGGACTCCCCTTGTTTTGTGTGAACCCTTGGTATTTCTAACTGACTCGATCCTAATGATCTGAGTGGTCTGTTAGGCTTATATTCAGTGAGCATATCTGAAATATATTTCGGTCCTAGGTCATTTAGTGACAATCCTAAATGTAACTGGAACTCAGTGTAAGGACCTGAGGACTGGTGTGATATTTTCTGGTTCTAGTCAGAATCCTGGCAGCAGCGTTCTGGATGAGCTGCAGCTGTTTAATGGTCTTTTTGGGAAGGCCGATGAGGAGCCCATTACAATAGTCCACCCTGCTGGTGATAAAGGCATGAACAAGTTTCTCCAAGTCTTGCTGGAATCAAAACATATAATTCTTGCAATGTTTTTTAAATGATAGTATGCTGATTTAGTTACTGCTTTGACATGACTACCGAAACTAAGGTCTGTCTCCAGAATCACGCCTGACTTAATTTTTAGTTGTTTGACCCCTAGAGTTAAGGTATGCATTCACCTTGAACACTTCATTTTTGTTTCCAAATGCAATGACTTCAGTTTTTTCCTTGTTTAAAGGAAGAAAGTTCTGGCACATCCAACTATTAATTTCATCAGTGCATTGGCAGAGTGAGTCAATGGGGCTGTAGTCATTTGGAGATAAGGCTAGGTAAATCTGGGTATCATCAGCATAGCTGTGATAGGCAATTTGGTTCTTTCTCATTATTTGACTTAGTGGGAGCATATACAGGCTAAACAAGAGCAGTGCAAGTATTGACCCTTGTGGGTCTCCGCATGTCGTGGACGTCCACTTAGACTTATGCTCTCATATACTCACATAATAGCCTTTCCCTTCTAAGTATGACCTGAACCACTTGAGTACCATCCCAGAAAGCCCGACCCAGTTTTCCAGTCTCTCTAGTAGTATGTTATGATTGACAGTGTCAAACGCAGCACTGAGATCTAGCAATACCAGCACGATATTTTTCCAAAGTCACAATTTAAGCGAATATCATTTATAATCTTAATGAATGCTGTCTCTGTGGTGTGATGCGGTCGAAAACCAGATTGAAAATAGTCCAGGTATCCATTTGAGTTTAAGTATTTGTTCACCTGATTAAAAACTACCTTTTCTATAATTTTGCCTATAAAAGGACGATTAGATATTGGTCTAAAATTGCTCAAAATGGTGTTAACAAGATTGCTCTTTTTCAGGAGGGGCTTAACAACTGCAGTTTTTAAGGAGTTTGGAAATGTCCCAGAAAGAAGTAAGGCATTCACCACTTCTAAAATATCTGCTTCTAAGCAGTTAAGCACACTTTTGAAAAAAGATATGGGAATTGTGTCAAGATAGCAGGTTGACGATTTTAGGTGCTGCACTATGTCTTCCAGAATTTTGCTATCAATTGCTTCAAAAGTAGACATAGTATCTTTTTTATATTGTGGCCTAATCTGTCTGACCTCTGCATTTCTTGAGGATGTGCCAATCGCCTTCCTGATATTCATGATCTTCTCAGAAAAGAAGGATGCAAACTCATTGCATTTGTTGTCTGAGAGCATTTCACTGGGAATCTGACTTGGGGGGTTTGTCAGTCTCTCAACATTGGCAAAAAGAGTACGAGTGTTATTTAAGTTACTGTTTATAAGGTTTGAGAGGAAATACTGTCTAGCTGTGGCTAGTTTCACATTAAAAGCATGAAGGCTGTTTTTATAGATGCTATAATGAATTTCAAGTTTTGTCTTCCGCCACATCCGCTCTGCTTTTCTGCATTGTCTTTTCATAGTCTGAACTGCTGTTAATCTTCTCCAAACTGATTTCTGTCTGTTTGTTTTCTTACTGACTATTATTGGAGCAATATAATCAATAACATTGTTAACTTTTGAGTTAAAGGAATCAAGGAGAATATCAAGAGAGTCTGCAGAATTTCTTGGTGTTAAAGATATAGCCTCCATAAATAGTACACTTGTGTTCTCGTTAATGCATCTCCTTCTGACAGAAACCGATCTAGATTCAGTTGTAGCAGACATCAAAATATCAAAGAAAATACAGAAGTGATCAGATAGTGCTTTGTCCTTAATAACAATGGATGAAATGTTTAGACCCCTACTGATGATTAAGTCTAGAGAGTGTCCACCTTTGTGTGTGGGTCCATGCACATGCTGAGTCAAGTCAAAAGTGTTTAGAACCGTTATCATTTATTTTGTAGTTTTGTTTTCTGCATTATCTATGTGAAAATTAAAATCCCCTGCAATAGCAAATCAGTCAAACTCTGAGGAAATCATTGATAACATTTCTGTGACCTCTTCAACAAAGGCTGGAGAGTATTTTGGAGCCCTGTAACTAATAATAAACAGAATGCGTGGAGCACCTTTCAGCACAATCCCTAGATATTCAAAAGACAATTACTGAACAAATGACACTTGCTTGCATTGATAGACATCTTTAAAAAGAGCAGCTACACCTCCACCTCCCCTAACAGTCCTGCAGACACTCGTTTAAGTGAAGTTAGGAGGGGCTGCTTCATTAAAGAGCCACACAGATGGGAAATCAAAAATTACCTGTATTACAGTGTATGATGTAGCTGTCCATCAATGTAAACAATGTGCAAAGTAATTAAACCAAAAAGTACACGATTCATAAAGTTATTGGCTTCTAAAGTAAGGAGTCGACTCTGAATCGCTGAAACGAGTCGTTATAGATTTCAAATCTTTTGCCCATCTCTATGTACGTCATTAGGAACACTTTGCATAATAATCTCCGCCTACCTTGTTGGGAGAAATGGAACTCTGACCTGCCCCACCCCCACACACAGACGCTCTGTTGGTGTGATAGCATCATGTCGAGGAGACAGTGTGTTTTTAATTGTAAAGGCAAGTTTGTTTTATTTTCACCGCCAAAGAATGAAGATCAGAAGAACCAATGGCTAAAATTCATTTTCACCACAATACCAGAGCAGTCCAACAAATCCTTTTTGTGTTCACAACATTTCACTGATGACTGCTTTTCTAATCTCGGTGAGTACAAGGCGGGATTTTCAAAGCGTTTGGCCATAAAAGAGGGTTCATTACCAACTTTATTTAGAACAACGAGCATCTCCGAATCACAACGCGAAGTATGATTATGAAGTTATGTGTTTGTTTTCTCCCGAGCGTCTTATCAGTATGTATGCTGTCTGCAGCCTTTGTCTGCGCTGATCTTCATTTACAAAAACGTAATTAAAATGAAGTGTAACTCCGTGAATACTCAACGAAGAGACATGAGAGAGATATCTATAGAAAGCTTGACATGTCTACTTTAAAACTAAACAAGTGCTGCCGAAAACAGATATTCTGTGATAAAGTAATCCATATGAAAACAACGCAATGTCTGTTTTTCATGTCTCCCTTCGTTATATCTAATGTGACCACGCCCCCGCGCTGAACACGCTATTCAGATTCAAACTGAAGCGCGCGGTTTGAATACACCCACACAGAAGAAAAAGCAGCGAGACTGTTCAAGTTTTTTATTTTACTGTTTGCTTCGCGGTGAGAGGAATAAGACATAATTCACCAAAAACAGATGCTAACGCATTGTTTACCGTGAAGTTGTGTGCGGAACAACCAATCAAAACTATGTCAGTTGACCAATCAGAACACAGTATGCAACCGAAAGGTGGGGTTTAAGGAAACTGAATCTTTTGAACAGCTTCGCGCGAACCGTTTGGGGACCTCTGAGAATTGAGGTAATTTTAAAATGATATTTTGACAAAATGACAATGTTTTTTAACCTTGGATGGATTTAAACCTAATGTACAGGACTTATAAACAGTGATAGGAAGCTTAGAATTTTCATCTTACTGGCTCTTTAAGGACTGTTGCATTGCAGCTGTCTTCAAGCCATGTTTCGTTTAGAAACATAAAATCCAGATTTTTTGTGGTTATAAAGTCATTGATTAGAAATTATTTTTTTTTGTGAGCGAATGTTTAAAGATGCTAACTTGATGGCTGTGCTTTGGTCTTTACATCAGTCTTAGCTTGATGCATAATAGGCTGCAGATTAGATGAGTTTGCACTTCGGCTTGAGATGGCCTTAGACTTTCTATCACGTGATAAAACTGAAATAGAGAAATCTACAGGCACACTGGGTTCCCGCTTGTTCTGTAGGCATTTGTGAATGTTGCTATTATTATAGCGGGGACCTGACACATATCACTGAGAGCTGCTATCAGTTGTTTTTGGTTCACCTTCAGCAGATAGAGTGTTTGGGCCCTGGCGTTGTGGCAGTGGTCGAAGAGCTCTCGCAGGAGCAGGGACAACAGGCTTTGGTGGTTGGGGGGCCCGCCGTTTTTTTTTTGTTGATATCTGCGGGCTTGCAGCAAATGAGTGAGAGAGTTTAGTCCCAGCTTACACCAATTCCTCAATTTTCTGTGAGAAGCACAGAAGTGGAGATGCTGGAGAAAGGGATAATGTGTCTGGTGAGATGGGCTGTGTCTCTGGTGTTTCCGGTGGGTGTGATATGTTTTCCTGCCTTCCCTGGCTGTTTTCCAGAAAGTCATCCCAGGGTGCTGAATATTGCAGCTGTTTTGATACATCACAGTCAGTCT